>NW_010312288.1:3816-39148 GCF_000700745.2 Antrostomus carolinensis
TTGAAACATAGTTCAATTGTCTCTGCTGTAAATTTGAGAATAAGTGTCATATGTGGGTGATAAAAATGGCATAGGCTATTTTTTTATACACTCATTATTCACTTAGTTTGTCTTTTTCAATTAATGCGGAGTCTGTCTTTTTCATCTGACTGGGTTTACGTTTCTTTCATAATCATATGTCAACAAACTACAATAGGTGCAGTATAATGTGGCATACAATGTAAATCTTTAGGTTAATCCTTAACATTTTTTATTATAGATCATTTGGAATCACTTTGTAACTTGATCATGATTTGTATTGGTGTAGTTTTTTTCCTGATATGCTTAATATGTTACAGCTTCATCTTTTCTCACCTCTAATGTCGAGAGAGGATGCTCAACTATTCAGCCAGAGATTAGATATATATAGTCCTTGATTATAATTTTTCTTCTCTAACTTCTTGAAAGAGATGTCTTATCTGTTTGCTTCATTTGAGGAGTCTTAGCAGCTTGGGTGTACTTCTGCTTTCTAAAACACTAATGAAACTGTTAAGTGTCAACATTTTTCATGATACTTGCTTAGTATGTGGCAACACAGCAAGATAACCTTGCTTTGGGGGATTTAAGGTGCAGCCGTTTCTAAAGGCAGTCCTTTCCATCCAGGACTTTGTGTGAAAAGGAATGATCACCTACTCGTTGGGCTGGATCAGCGTCATATTTTTAGACCTCTTGGAGTGTCAGTCACTTTT
Organism: Antrostomus carolinensis; assembly: GCF_000700745.2. NCBI lineage: Eukaryota > Metazoa > Chordata > Aves > Caprimulgiformes > Caprimulgidae > Antrostomus > Antrostomus carolinensis. The sequence continues at coordinate 4,545 of NW_010312288.1, forward strand.
ATTTTACATCATGTGTTCTGTTTCTGTATAAGTATATATATATATATATATATTTTTTTTTTTAAGACAATGTAACAAACTTTGGAGAGAGACTTTTAAATATAGTTGGGAAGGAAGGGGGAGAGCAGAAGCAAAATCCTCAAATATTTCTTGATTCAAAAGGCAGTCACAGATACTGCTTGATAATTTGTCTTCAGACCTGTTCCTTATTAATGAATTGCACAAAAACTTTGAAATAAAATTAATTAATTGCTTTCTAATGCCAGGCCATGTAGAGCTGAAAGATACATGGCAGTCTGTTTAATGTTGGTCTCCTTTGGACAGTGTGTGGGCACCAGTGTGCCTAGCTTGTATCTACCTTCCAAAATTCTCTGGCCTACCTTTCCAAATTCTCTGGCTTGCAGACAGCTTTTGGCTCTCTCAGTCCTTGAGGCAGAGGAGAGAGATGGGAGAGGGCTGGTAGCTGGAGAAATTGTTCTGCTGACCTGCTGTTCCCTTCTCGTGTGACTGGCAGTGCATCTGCCACATGACCCCATGCACGTATCCTTGTCATGTGAGGGATGCATGTCCAGCCCCAAAACAGGAGCCTTCTTCGTTCTCCTTGGGCCACGGACAGGGAGCTGTGTGCGTGCCCTGGCACGTGAGTGGAAACACACCCATCTCATCACCAGTTTATAGTTTGTTCTCTGTCATTTGAATGGTATGAACTCATTAGATGACGAAGCAGTGACTAACTTTTTGATCATGTGAGAGACAACATTTTGGTTCTCTACTGGAAGAGGGAGAAGGGAAGAGCCAGGGCACACTCTTTGAGTGACTCTGAGAGTCTGTTTGGCCCACCCTGACACAAAAAATGAGGTAGTTCTGTCCTAAGGATGTTTGTTTATTAAGTGTGACTTATGGTCACAATATTAAACCCTGTAAACAACAAAAGTGCTATGATTTGTTATGATTAGCACTCTAACGCAGGACTTGCTTTGGGCTAAAAATTTACAGCGTTCTTGAAGAAGCCCATCTGCATAGTTTCAACCTTCATTAAAGAAAATAGCCCCAAAGACTTAAAACAATTAAAAACTTGCAGTGTTGTCTGTTTCTAGTTATTGAAGTAAGGAGAACCACAAAATGTTTTAACAATAAAAAGCAAAATAAATCTTAGCTTTTTTCCTTGTAAAAGGAATGTAGATGAAAATGAAATTAAAATTGCCTTTTAGCTTTTGACTGTTGTATGAACTGGCAATTAATCTTCAAACTGCATGAGCTGGTTGAAGTGGACAGAGCTAGACAGTGGTGTGACTTCCCCTTTCTGTCAGTTTGTAACCTGTATTGACAGAGCAATTTGTGAGTGAATCGTATCAATCAGATCTTTCACTTTGGCAGCTATTGTTAATTTCTGGAGGCAAATCATTTCTTGGGGTATGGTTCAAAGTTAAAATACGAGCTTTAAGAAACACATCTACAAATATGAGTATTTAAGCTATCAAGCAGTCTAACATACAAGCTTAAAAAACGTTAAGAGGTGTTGAATAGGTTTCCAAAGTTTATTTCTCTTTGAAATTTTAGTGTTTTCAATGGAAACTGCAGAGTGTCTAAAATGTGTGATAGATAGTAAGTAGCTGCTCAGTTTGTTAGGAACAAAGAATTTATGGAAATAGATAATTTGTTTTGTTTGTTGTGTGGTAACTGATGAGTAAAAGTACTTTTAAATCAGAAATCTGTTCAAAGAGATTTTTTTTTTGGACTTTATATTTTATTCCTTTTTAAATTCCTCAATGGACCAGCATGAAAAAAACACGTCTGCACTCAACTGCTTGTGGCTAGTAGTTTACACTTTCCTTTTCTGTATAGCATTAAACTAGCAGAGGAGAGATCGAGTTTTGGATCATCCTGGAGAAGGATGAACAAGTAAGTGAGTAGAATAGTGGTGAGAAATAGGTAAATTTTGCTGCTTCTGTTTGAACCTCACTGTATGAGACTTGGATCTGTCATACTGAAGTCCTGAGTTCTGTTCTCATTCCAAGGTAAATCACTTTGTGGAATGTCAGAGAAATTGCGTGAACATTCCCTTATGTTAAGCCGCTAATGAAGCTTTCTCTTAACAGCAGGGACTGTTCCTTCCATGCTCTTTCACAGTGTCGAAATACAGGTAGCAAAGAGATGATAATAACTTACATAACTTACTTGCTTCTGGTCCAGGGGAGCTTAGGACGAGTTACTCTGCATCTGGCGCATCCCGGATGGATTTACAGTGCTAGATCAGAACACGGCTTGAGCGAGATATAGAACGTTCTGTGTAATTGTGAGTTGATAAGAAAAATCTATGATACAGTAAAGCACAATTTTCAAGTAAACTGCTGCTTTAGCATCCTGTCGAAGGTCATGTGTACATCAGGTCTGTCTTCATATTTTGAGGTTGTGATGACTCAAGCTGTATGGTTTCTCTGAACATATGGAAGTAATAGTGTTCTATGATGAGTTCAGTGCATTCTGATCGTGGATACCTAAGCTCGGAGAACTTGTTTTACAGTCTCACAGGAGAGGGAGGCCATCCCAGAGATATCTTCTCTGTAACTGCTGCTGTTTAGAAACAACAAACTTGTCAGGATCTTATGCATGCTTGCTCCCTTTCTGTCTCCTTCCTTCCCCCCTCTCCTCCAATTCATTATCTGCTTACATGGAAAATAAATGGAGCATCTACTTTTGCCCTGTCCCTCTGTGGTTGAAAATTCTGCATTGTTTCTGATTTTGAAGCCTGTGCTTTTCCAGAAAAGAACAGATTCTGACATCATTGTAGTTAGTCCTCATTTTTTTGTATCTACGGTGTATTTTAAGCCAGAAGTGCTTATGATGATCAATCTGGTTTCTTTTCCCCATGTATTCCTTAATTGTGTTATTTCAATATGTGTATTTGAAAAAAGCTTTGACAGTCAGTCAGCACCTCAGATAGCAGAGTTCTCAGCTGGGTGTTGAGCTTTTCCAAGAAGCCTACTGAGTTTAAGAAGACTTCTGAAGCAAAGTTCTGTGATGAAGTAGTGTCCAAAGATTACTGTGCAAGCATTGCTCCTTGTTTATAAATGTGACTAATTCCTCTAAGCTTTTGCATATTGCTTCCTAGGTAGAAATTTGAAGCTGCTATCTAATTTTTGAAATAAATATGTAAAAGTATGAAGGAACAAATATTTAGTCAGCCTGTCCTTCCCAGAGTGAAAGGTTGGTCTGTACTGGAAAATCCTGTTGGGTTTCATTGAGAAAAAAACTGTTGATGGTTTTGGTTTTTGCCCTCAGCTGTAATAGTACTGGTTTCTTTGACCTAAGTTTTGTGGTTGGTCAGTGTTTTTGGATTGTGTGGGTCCTCATTTGCCTGCTTGATTGGAAGTTACAGTCATTGGAATTTATGAAGATGTATAAATTTCCTGTGGGTTAGGACAAAATGTTTCTAGGGATGCTTGGCGTACGGCATAGAGGCTGTTAGGGGGTGTGTCTGGAGGATTCATTAATACATGTTAAGCGCCTTTCCTTCTGTCCTTTTAGAGAAGGAATGCCACAGAACTGAGTGTGGGTGCCCCTTCTTCAGGACTGCTTTGGAAAATGTAATGGGGAAGCTTCTCTGTCTTATGGGGAGGGGAAACAATATAATTCTTCAGAACTCTAAAATACTTTAAAAAAATGAAGATTTTTTTCCTACAATTTGTGAAGACAGCAATCTAAACATCTAAATAATAATCTGGTAAATTCTTTATAAAGAATGACATCTTTGTAATAGCTATGCTAGCATTCTCAAAGAGTAACTTTTGGCTTAATTTGTTTTCTTGCAACCTGTAATATAAAGTGGGATATGTTTCTGTTGAACTTCTGTTTTATATAAAAAACCGCAGACAATTAAGGTTTTCAGTTAGGAAATCTGCAGTAAATATTCATTTAATGTTGTTTTAAAGTGTAAACTTTTGAATGCAAACATTTGAGTACTTAATTGACTATTTTGTGTTTCTTTATGAAAATGGAACGTCTCATCTCCTTTGAAAAGTTACAGGGTTAAAATAATACTGTCCATACCTATTTGCATCTGCACAGATTGAGCTAAAGTGTCTATATGTGTGTGTGTATATGAAGCAGGCAGGCACTGTGTGGAGGTGTCTGTTACTTACGTATGCTTTCCATTATTCAATGAACAGTTATGATCCCTACAACTGAGAAATGTAAGTTAACAAGCAGGATTTTTTTGTCCTATTTCTCCTTTCCAGTTTTCAGGATAATCCTATGTTGCTAACTATAATAAACTTTTACAGTTAGCTTTTGCAGTTGTTTTTGTTAATCAAGAAAACATACTACTGGAGGAGTTACACTCTCCCCAATTCTCAGTCACTGCATTGTTTTTATCCTCTGGAATGGATATTTATTATATTACAAAGAACCATGGTAACTTTTATGGAATGCTTTGATTCCATGTGACTACATAAACATGTCTTCTGTATAAGAATAAAAAATTACAGTGCAGGTTAGAGCCTTAGTTTGCAATTCTGCAAGTGCTTAATTTCAAGTACACTCTTGAGCTTGACTCCTTTAATATGGTCATTGTGCCTACCTAATTGTTTGCAGGATTAGGGCTTTGGATATGAACTTTTAGTCAAGTAGGGAGTTCAAAGGCAATGTGAGAACACTTGAAAATACTGTAACCAGTAAGTGACCTATATTAGTAGCTGGGTAGGCGTTACTGCTGAAATAATTAATTATTCAACCATTTTTGTAACTTGAACTTCTGAAATAACATAGCAGTAATACATGCAAAAAGGCTATTTCCATGTTTTAGCTTTATTCCTTACTCTAGGTGATGGAAAGTAATTGTTATAGTACTGCAATTTATTAGGACTTATGTGGCATAATTAAGTGAGCAAGAATCAAATGTCACCATAGGATTTGTTGTGCTAAGCATAAGTAGATCAGAGAACAAGTGTATCCCATTTAGAATTTGAAATGCCCATTAACTATGCTGTGTGTATGCTTGAAAATAATTTTCTTATTTTGTTTTTTTTCACAGTAGTATCAGGACAAACTCATTATAGCAATATTTATCTTTTTTTTGAGGTGTATTTTTTTTCTTCTTTATTTAGATGTTGATACGTTTATTTCCGAAACGCTAAAAGGAGAAAATCTATCCAAGAAAGCAAAAGATAAAAGAGAAATTCTTCTTAAGAAGATAAAAGATGTTAAGGCAAGGTAAGTGAGCTTCATGTCTTTAATGTGTTATAAAGTCACTTACTGATAACTTTTTACAATCTTTAATAACCATTAAAAATATTAACTATTAAAAATCTAAGTCCTGATTTTGTCAAATAATCTGCATGGGTTCAAGCCTTTATATCTTTCTTAAAGCTGCTGCAATTGTAAGAAATGGGAAAATAAGGATTTATCCCATTTGAATTGCTGTAATATTCTGAACCCTGATTGCAAACTGGTTGGGTAGAGCTTGCCTTTACCTCTGCTTTGGTAAGATTCATTAGAATACGAGAATTATAATGCATTGAGAATATGAATGAGATTCCTGTTGCCACACTCAGCTGGTGTAAAACAGCGTAATTCAACGTTGACTCTGCTTTACTGTGTATTCTGTCATTCAGCTCTGTCTGTAATGGAAAATTGAAAGATATCTGGAAACTGTAGATCATAAATTTATTTCAACAGTGTTAAAATAGTGAAGTACTATGACAGACCAAGCAGAGGGCTGCGTGGTTTGTTTTTTTTAAATATCCAGGTATGATTTTGAGACTCTGTTATATTGTGTTTCAATTTCAGTCAAACAGTTCAGCTAAAGAGATTTGGCTATAGTTTTATTTGGGCTACAATATTTTCTTTGCAAATCACTTTTCTTACAGCTCTAATCAACTAGGATATAATCTAATACTTGCTGTTCTTTTCCCATTGTTGTTTCCAAAGTGTTTTACTACGAGTCGCTCCTGTGTGATATCTCTTAACCTTTCTTTTGATGACATGCTCCTTCCTCTGTGGCAACTTGTTTACAGTTTCAAAGACAGCACAATCATCTGGCGAGGGCGTCATTCTTTGTATTGCACTAACTGTGGGAAGACATGAAATGATGTGTCCCAAAATCTTGTAATTGAAGATTGTGTGCCTTTGATTCAGGCTGTAAATGCTCAGGGAATTACTTTCCCATTAATTTTTTTTTTTTTTTTTAAAGAACCAAAATTTTTTTTTTTTTTTTTTTTTTTTTTTTTGCACTAACTGGGACTGTACAGATGACTTGCAGATATAGCACTACTGTCTTTTTTTCTTCAGTCTTATGACTCAGCTGTGGTTTTTTTGGATGACGAAATACTAAAGGAGGGAACCTGCAGTCATGAGCACAGTTGACACTGAATCCTTTGCTTTTCACTTACATGACCACATGATTTCACATCTTATTTCGATTTCTTCTTCCCCGTCTCCTGTAATATTACTCACTCTTAGTAGCTTTTCATGAAGGCTACAAAATGTGTGCACATTGTAGTCATCTTTGATTTTCACAACCCACATATTGGGCTGTACCTAACTATTACTGCTACTTGCAGTGCAGGATTTCTTAGATCTGGCCTTTTCTCTCTGTTTGCATTTCTCGTTTTCTTATGTCTAGACCCTTCCTTTCTCTCCTATTACTTGTAAGCATCTGCTTACTGGCTAACCTGATAGACGTGCTACTGCTTGTTGTCCATAAAGATGGTCTTGGCTGATGCGTTTTATTTGCTGGTTATTTCTGGTGAAATCTTCTTTTCACATAAACTCCATGCATACTTCCTGAGATGCCATTTTACATAACTCTATCCTGATTATTTGTCTTTATACATCAAACTGTATCCTATGTTTATTTTTTTTTCTGAAATACCAAGATTAGCTCCGGAGAAACAGTATTTTTTCCCTCTGGGATGATAGATTTTTTTCTTTTTTAGTCATTAAATAAGTTGATAACTTCTTATTTGATTTTTTTTTTTTATTTAGGTATGCATGAACTTTAAATTTTTATTTCTATTTATTATTTTATTATTTTTCTTTAATACTTTTTTGTTTCAATTGCATAAATTACTGCAACTAAAACTACTATTTGTGGATTTTTTTTCTTGCTGACTTACTGTGCTATTTTTAAAGTACCTTTAGTGGCTTTTACTTGTGCACAAAACTTTTTGAAATATGTTAACATTTAGAAGGTTTACTAAAATTAAAGATGCTTCTGTATGTTCGTACCTTAAGATATCTGAGTAATGTACATTCCTTTGTACCTTAAGATATCTGAGTAGATGTATTTTCCTGGAAAAGTCTGCTCTATCTGAGTTTGGTTTTGTTCAAATCTTCTTTGAAGTAACTAGGGGTTCTCTCAACTGCAAAGGCAAAAGAAAAACGGTAAATATTTTAGCCAGAAATAAAGACTCCAAAATTGTTAAGGAAAACTTGCAGTGCTAAGTTTCAGCTACAAAACTTGTTGAAAACTAGGAATTGTTATATGCTGTGTTCTACTACCGTGGATTTGCCAGTGTGCATTGTTTTATGTTGTCTCTTCTTCTCTCTGCAGTTATCCTCAAGAATTCCAGGATAAAGGTAAATCTCCTGCGTTTTCCCCCCACTGCCGGGGCCCGGCGGAGCCAGCAGCAGCTGCGGGGTGGGGATGCTGGGCTGGGCTGGGCTGGGCCGGGCCGGGCCGGGCCGGGGCTGCCTCTGGCTCCCCCTGCTGAGGACAGCGGGGAAGGGCTTCCCCCGCACCGCTCAGCGTTAGCTTCCTGCGTTAGACACATCTGAGAACGCTTACCGATGAAAAGATTAGCTTAGAAATGTAGTTCAGAATTTAATGTAAATAGAGATTGTTATGTCTTCTCCCACAAACACCCCCCCCCTCCCAGTGGACGTGTATACAAAGCAGCCTATTTAGGAGATAAAATTTTCATAGGGGTAACTTACTTCAGGCTTTTTTCTGAACATTGCAAAGGTATTCAATTCCATAGTGATGTTTCTTTAACCTTTTAATAGGATCATCTAGGGGCAATATGATATTGGCTTTCGATCCACACTGAATGAATGTTTTCATAGTGCAGTGGGAGCTCAGACCTTTAGTTGGAGAGGAGATGATTTAGTGTGCAAGTAATGAAAACTGAAGTGTGGGTTATCTATTGTCTTCTAGTGGAGTTAAAACAAAGCTGCAGAGTTCAATTTAGAGAAGACTGAGGAATTTGTTGCTACAGTGTTCTGTTCTGTAACTAAACCTGGAAGGGCTCTTATTTCCATGATGCTAATTCTTGAGGTCATGACCTACAGCCTGTGGATGCTGGTATGAGGGTCACAGTGCGAGGTCAAAAAAGCCTATGCAAAGCTTCAGTTTTTGCAGTGGTTGAAGAACTGTCTGTTTCTGGAAAAGGAGGTTCAAATGTGTAGGCTACAACATGCCTCCTGATAAAGTGAAAATGTCTAAGTTGTATTAGACAAGTAATGTTATAGAGAGAAAGGTGCACATTTGTACATTTCTTATCCCTGTTTAAATCAAGTTATAATGCCATGAGAGTTCAAATGAAAGAGAAAATACAACCTGAAATTTCCAAAGATTGCCAAGACTTTGTAAACTCAGACTATGTGACTATTTAAAAACTGTACTAAAATAGTTTGCTTTTTATTTTTATATTGCACCTCAGCACCCTTACTGATGTTAAAATGTAGTTTCCCTCCTCTCCTCACTGTCCAACAGAACTAAGGGTGGAAAAGTCAAATGTTATTTTATAAAAAAAAAAGACTAATATGAAATGGTTGTTTTATTGCAAATGCATCTGACTTCCTGGAGAGCATGTTTTTGAAGATTTAATAACTTTCTGAGGCTATGACTCTCTAATAAACATGAGAGTTGTCTACAAAGAGCAGAATTTGCCTTTACTGGTTTGCTTTTTTTAAGGTCAAGAAAATTCTAGTCTATTTACTTTCTTCATTAGCAATTTGATTCAGAATTTCTTTTCTGGTTCAACAAATTATTAATAAAGTTGAAATTTCATTCTCTCCAGCAAAATGGATGATTTAAGTGATGTAGTCTGTAATTGTTACTGTATAATTTGCTCTGATTTCTGTGAAAATTGTATTCAGTCTTACTCTTTTTATTAGAGTGCATTTAATTCTTAAGAAGGATATATTGCATTTTTTAAAAATTCTCATCATGTGTCTCTTTGGTTCAGATTGTAGAACTATGTACAGAGGGTGAAGCTTGCGAATGCTGACACTTTAGTTTTCTTTCAGTATTTGTCAATGAAATGAGAGGGTTCTAAAGTTATACCATTGTTTTCTGCAAGTGAGGATAAATTTCTCCAACTTCATGTGTATTTTACATGCATGAATATTAAAAATTCACAAGAAATGGGAGCCTGTGCTTATTTGCAAAATATTTGAGAGAATGTGGTTCAGTAGTATGGGTTGGTAGTATAATTTCCAGAGTTCAAGAAGTGTGTGTGAAACTTTATTTGATTATGTCCTTCTTACTCTAGGCCTGTACAAATTAGATGTGGCTTGTGTAGGTGTAGAACAAAGGATCTACATGGGGGTAAGCAGTCAGATTCCTGGCCAGCTCCTGGTGTAACAAAGCAGTGGCAGCAGCTCAGTGAGGTTAACTTTTGTGCCCATTCATACCTTTGCAAACAGAGATGTCTGAAAAATGGAAAATTTGAGAAAAGATTAAAAACTGAGGTGACAGTGATGGTCAGACATTTTCCTGTCCCTCCCTCCTCCAGAGAAAGAAGAGGTATCCCAAAATATAAGGTGAAAAGGGAAAAAAAGAGAGGTGGAAGCAGAAATGTGGAAACTGCACTAAAATGAACTAGGAAGGATAAAAACTATTGTGTGTAAACTTTGTATTTGTTGTTCTTTGTTTTGTGGTAGCAGTCACTCCAGTGTTTAAATGCAAATAAAATAATCTTTGTTGTAGCTGGAAGGAAAAGTGAAAAATGATTCACACTATGTGACATATTATCATGGTATAGTAATTATCATATTACATTAATTATCATAATATATCAGCTGATTTCAAGAATCTTGTGAGTTGTGACCCATCATCCTTCCAGAGGCATCCAGAAGAGTCTTTTGGAGGCTGAAAGAAGTGGACTAACACTTTCAAAATTAATCTGTTTCCTGTATAACTTAATGAAACCTGACTCTGGTCTCTCAAACAGCAGCTCCTTCAGCTTCTTGAGTTGTGTCACAAGAATGGTTTGTGAGCATCAGCTTGCCACTCCTCTGTCTTTCATTGTTGCATGTTCTTGAAGTTCCCTTGGCTTTGCATGTAGTGACTAGTCAGTTTGACCAGGGTATTGTATGGGCTTTGGCCACTAGTATACAGAATCTTACCTTCCATAAAGATGAGGCAAGGAGGTTTAAAAGAAGACTAAAATAAATTTGAAGAGCATTGTGCACAAGTAGAACCAGGCTCTTTAAAACCCAAATCATCCATGTGCATATCTCTAGCTTTCAGAAAGTGCATACATACTTTGCAACCAGACTGATGAACTTGAGGACTTTCTTGCATCCTCTTAAAAAGAAGCCTTCTTATGTTGTCTGTCAGGTCAGTAAATATGTTGTCAAAAGCATCTTTTGTGTCTACATACTGGAAAAAATGAAGGTTTTCAGAGGAAGTGGGTACGCATGAAAACTTAAGACATTAAATTAGTTGTATGGGAAAATATTTAATTCTCATGTGTGATGTTTTATCTGATTTTACACTGACTTACTGTTACGTGTAATGTTGATTTACGGACAAAGTGCATGTTCTTCTTATGACAAAAATTGTACAATTATATTAATATCCAAACCAATAATCTTTCAAAAAATTTATTTTTATTTATTGAGCTATTAAACTTTTCTTATTTTTATTCTTAAATTAAGGAACCTGGTAAAAATGTCTTTTTTTTTTTAGCCATAGCTACTTTTTTTTTTTTTTTTTTTTAATTTTCATTTGAAATATTTAACTCTTCACCTTGGCAGTTTAAGCAAAAACAAAACGCCATAGTCGCACTCAGAGTGACCTGTTCGAGATCTTAGAATTGAGTAGGAACTTCAAAACTAAGATAATTTTCATATGAACTAGATTCATTTTTTATAAGACTAGTATTCCACTAAGGATATAAAAGTCTGGACTTTGTCAAAGATTCTAAGTTAATACAGTTTTTGGCATTTCTCTGGTTTGAGATTAATTGAATCAATACCATGTCTGCCAAAATGTTTAGTTAAAAGAACCTTGTTTTCAATTTGTGCTAAAAATAGTGCTAAAGTTGGCAGAAGCACTACAAGGCCTAGAAACTGTATTTGTGTTTGAAGCTCACTTGCCATCTGTTCTTTGCATTTATTTTAGTAAAATATATATTTTTAATCACTTTTCACAAAAGATTTTGGCTCAGTGTCGAAAGTGAGACTCTAAAAGTACTAGCCAAATCGAGTCATAATACGGGAATTTGCAGAACAAGTTCCTCATAAAGCACTCAGTGCACCTCATATCTGATCTGTAGCACGCGACTTTGGCACTATTTATGCAGGAAAGTAAGATATGACATTTGCTAACTACCACTTTTCACTTTGATGAAGGTCCACTTTAACTTTAATTTCACTCTAGTGTAATAGAAGATAAACCTGTATCTCCAGAGCTTGGATGTTTGTCTCTGTGATTATTGGGAGCACCTGTAGGAAACCTTTAAATGACTCAGATGCCTCTTTGGCTCTTGGCAGAGCAGTGAGTGTCTGGAGCCTGCGACATCTGCTTCCTGGAAACAGTCAAGCTGATAGAGTAGCACTACATGCAAAGGCTTTGTATTTTCTGGTGTGATGTGGGGTTTTTTTTGTTTGTTTGTTTTGTATGGAGCTGATATTTCCTTTTTTGTCCCTGTACGCTCTGTTTATCAGGAAATGAGAGCAGGTAGGAGTCTTTTTGGACTTGAGAAAGGGAAGGCAGTAGCTTGTGGTCATCAGAGCAGTATGTGGATGCAAGTTCTGCATTTTAACACACTTTAACTTTCAGTCAGGAGCATAAGTTCATTGTTAGTATTTAACCATAAATGTGAAAAATATGGCTTAGTTGTTACACAGTCCTTTGAGGATCATAATGACTTATATCTGGAGAGACCGTCAGATGCATTAGAAGTGTGCCAAATATCACTCTGTCCTGGAGGTCTGGAGGGTTTCATTGTAGGCACGTCACTGTGTTATCCCTTTCAGCTACACACAGCTGTTATCTGTGAAGTGTCTGTGCCAAGTACCATATCAAGGAGCACAAGGTACAGCCACCAGTGCAGCACAAAATGGTCTTATCTTGATGTACTTCACCAGAATGAGAGGCAACTCAGCAAGTAAAAGTTGTGTTGCTTTTCTTACTTGAGGTGTATTTGCTTACAAACCTAATGCTCTTTCAGTATTGTTTTCACAAATAACTGCTAAAGAATTCCTACTCGATCTTTGCAAAACAAACCTTTAAAAACCATCATGTTAATATGAGACTCTAGAAGATTCTTCAGGAATGAGTGTGTTGGAGGAGATTGCATGGCAAAGCATACATTGAGAAAGTGGCTGTAAGAAAGAATCCAGTCTTGCAAGATGACTGGTAGATTGGGTCAGTAGCATCTTCTTAAAAAATCAGCTGCAGCTGTCAAAGGTCTAAAGTATACCTGTGCCAGCTTGAAAGCAATTTTGTATAGTTATTTTTGTGAAAAACTGTGTAATGAGAACCGTGCATTGATATACTTGATGGCTTCATCCAGTCCTTTGGTGGGTTCTTACTGCAGCAGAGATTGGACAGGAGGAAGTGGTGAAGAGGAAGGAGGAACCTGCTGTGACTTGGGACCTTCTGAAATAGCAAGAAGCAGGGTGATTTGACCTGCATGTTTCTTTGTTTTTGTAAGTTGTTTTATTTCCCTTATACTTGAGCAATTTAAATGCATCGCTCTATCTAGACTTTTGTTTTTTTTTTTTTTTAGAAATAAATTGGAAGTGTTTAGCAATCTGAGGATGTGAGCTGGCAAGTCTCTTTCAGAGGCATTGGCTGAAACATCTTGCCTGCTCTTTTTTAGATTTAGTTGTGGAAGCAGTATCTTTAATGCTTAGTTATTCATTACTATAATCACACTATTGCAGAAGAAAATGAATTCTTGTGGGGAGGGAAATCTGGATTTTTATTTTTTTAACTGGATTCTTATCAAGTAATATGATCCTGTTCATTATATTCAGCTTGTACCAACTAAATCTGTTGGAAATCTTCAAAACAGATGGTTGGGACTGAAGTGCAGCCCTTGTTACAATGGGGAGAGTTTGTTTTATGCTCTGTTCCTGATGTGGTATATTTACCCTTTGATATGCATTATTTCCTAAAATAATAAATAAGCTGTAATAGAAAAGGTAGCATTTAATAAGGGAAGATGTTGTATGGCGGTTTTTTTTTTTAACAGATAACATAAAATATTGATTCTTCTATCAAACATGTAAGAGCTTAGTTTAAATTGCAGAAAATGGAGAACAGGGTCAGTTCATATACGTATTTTTGTTATTGTTGTAACTGTTAGCTATCTACTGTTAATTAAACTTTTTTCCAATTTCCAGATAAATCATACAGTATTCTGGGGAAACAAGAAACTATATTAATGAGCATCAACTCCTTAATTATCCTTGTGACTATATAACAGGGACACATTCATGTCATTTTTTTTGTGCAATAACTTTTGCAAAGAAGTATTTTTAAACTGATCATTAATTTTATGACCACAGAAATGAGATGCAAAATTTATGCTGTTGTCATTGGCACAAGTTCAAGGCACTACTGACATTATGTGTGATTGTAATGGAATGGCTGCCAACTAATGGGTCTATAGACATTTCGTTTGAGCATGCTTTGCTTTTAGATGTCTGATTAGGCAGTAATGCTTTCAATTATGCCTGCAAATTGTATTGGATACATTTACCTGATGGCCATTGTTGCTTTGTAGTTCGGTTTTCTATTGCATAAATGCAAGTTGAATGCTTTTCTTTAATTTATTGATGCTTTTCGGGTGTATTTTTAGGTACTTGGCACCTGAAGAGGGTAGTGGCTTTTGCTGCTCAACACTGACTCCTCTGACTGTTCAAGGAGCAACACATGTAGCTTCAAATGCGATTCTATCTAGTCTTCCTCAGTAGGTGGAGTATAAAGTGCAGTGCAACACCTTGCTGGAGGAGCATGCAAAGTGGAGAAAGGGCAGAGAGTATTCTGAGTAAGAATGCAGGAGACCCCACAGAAGCAACAGGAAGCCTCTCTGTGAACCGTCAGAAGCAATATCCTTATATATTAATAGCATACGCTCCTGAGGTGTCTTTTAACCCTGCAAGAATTAGGAGGCGAAAACCCAAGGTTAATACTAGCACGTAGTCATTCTTGTATGTAAGCACATAAAAATGTTCTGAAATGTTGCCTGTTAAAGCTGTAGAGCACACTGACTCAGCTCTCCTATCAAAATGCTTGCAGTTCTTCTGTACAAATTAGATGATTTAAGGATTGCATTTCAGTGTATAATGTAGGTTTACAAATACATTTATTTACTGTAAAATAAAAAATGGAAGATTTTTAGTTTAATCTAGTCCTGCTGTGCTACAAGTTGCTTGTACCTCTATTTAGTGTCTTTGACCTATTCTCCACATATTTCACATAAGAAAGTATGGATACCTAAATGTAGTATTGTACAACATGGGATTTATACATTTGTTTTGATTGTCTTTCTCAGTGAGGTTTTTTCCCATGGAAGTCTTGAAGCCTTTATTTAGGATTTATCATGTAGAGAATACTTTGAATACTATAAACTCTCTAAAAGCACTGAGCCTGTAATTTCTTTCTTCATAATACCTCAGGGCTTTTTTTGTTGTTTTGTTTTAAGGGCATTTTGAACTTGGATGTTGTAGACTTAAAAAAGATACTTGTATTATTATAAATCTACATTTAGTATGCCCATGGTTTTTGTTGTTTTAAATGCAGTATATTCCTGGGGTAGGTACAATATGTGCCCTAAATATGTGTGTCTGTGTTCAAAAGCCCCTTGTTGCTAGATCATGTGGCTTTTATATGAATGCAAAGCACAAAGGTTTACTGAATTTGAAATCCTAAGCATAATAAGAAAATGGTAGTATTGTGACTTAATGGAAGAGTGAGGTTACAGTGCAGCTATGCAAACTTTCATAAGAAATCACAACTTCTCTGAAAAAATTATGTATTTAGTCAAGTGGGGCAAAATTCTCTGGAGATGTTCTTTCTGCATATGTACTGTCCTATTTATCATCTGCAACTGCTATAGATTTACATATACTTAGGTTTACTCTTACTATTCAGCTCATGAATTTTGAGTGCTGAAATGTGGTGTTTGTGGAAATATTTTCCTTTAGAAGTACAGCCTAATATTTTAAATTTATGCTGGCACCTTCATGAAGGTTAAATGATAGTGCGTTTATGCATAGCTGATAAGAGGATATTTTTGACTGACAACCAGGGCTTATGCATACACTATATATATATATATATATATATATACACACTTTAAATATATATATACACACACACATATGTGCTATTCATTCTAATACTAGTAAAAGTTTAGGATGTGAGTGGAACAACTTTAGGTACTGTGTAAGGTGTGAAAATCGTGTCTGCTCTTTTTATATGGAGTCTAATAAAGATACATATATATATAGAGAGAGAGAGAGAGAGACAGAGACAGGCAACTGGTCTCTGGCATGTAAGTGTGAAAGATGATCATGCTGGTTGTAAATATGGCATAATATTTTCTGTTCATGTGCTATCTGCTCTCTGGTTTTCTGTTTGGAGGAAGAGGTGAATCCTGGAGAGGAATAATTTACTTTTGATTGGTTTGACAGGTGTGATGAAATGCAAATATTTTGATCAGATTAACACGATGGCTGAAGTGCTACTGGAAGATGTTTGTGTCAAAAATAGATTGGAGTCAGGTTCAGATTCAAAACAGTTGTTATATGGCATGGGAGCCTGAAAGGAAGCTTTCTCAAGAAAAGCACAGTAAATTAATGAACGGAAAAACAATTTGGTATTCAACTATGTTAGGGTGTAAAAGAACTCCAGCAAAGCAAAAATCAGGCTTTGTTGTCTTATTTGTGTAGAAAGCTTGCTGTTCTTCCGAATAACTATGGTGATTTTTGGGCTGAACTCTGAATTTTCCATGATTTTCCATTATTAAATGGGAAGCAAAGGGGTAAAACTCTCTGCCATGGCTACGCAGTCCTACTGCTGAATGCAGTTCGTATGTCTGTGGAGAAGAATATTTTCACTATGCATGGGGTTCATTTTGGATTCTGAGAAATTAGTTACCTGATACAGTGCTCCAAAAGGGAACACATGAATAGAGAAGCATGGCTGGAGGTCTCTGGAAAGCTTTCTGCATATGGATATACCAAAAGGCAATGCTTGAGCAATTGAGTTTTATATACTTTTTAAGAAAATTGAAGGTAATTTGATCTATTGGAACATCAGGTTTACGATTTTGGTTTGGTGATTTTTATCATAGTTAATTACTGGATTTTCCTCCTTCACCAAGACTTGATTTTTAATTTTTTTTTAAAGGACTAATGTAGTTTATATTATTTTTCTACCTCTTCTTCACCTAGACGGTATTAAAAAAAATCCGAGAAAATATACTGAGTTTTGGGAGGGAGAACTTTAATTTTTTCTAATTGAATGAAAGCCTTGACTAATATTTATGTCACTTTACCTTTCCCAGACCTTCACACTTAATGCACTCTGATCAGCATAGTGCATAGTTTAGCTAATAATGTAGATTTTGTATACATTGTAGTAGGGCTCTCAGTTGCTTAAGAAATTAATCAACAGAACGCTCCATTAAGCTACAGGTTCAGGCTGGGTGCTGTCAGAAGGCGATTCTATTTTTAGTTTCATGGGCGGAATACACATGCAGCATTTGCAAAGTAGTGCCTCATTATGGTGAAGAAAAGCAAAAGTGTGTGGAGGGCAACAAACTTCTGCCAACAAGAGTTTGGTGGTTCCCTGGGGGGAAGTCGCTGCACTCGGACGGGCAGAACTTGGCAGCTTGGCACTGCCCGTGTTTTCCCTTGCCCACCCTGTTGCTGTGGTGTGCGTTTCTTTCCCCCCTCGTGTGAGCAGCTGTCAGCTGTGCAGGGCTGGGAGCAGGTTCGTTATATGGCAGCGTTTAGGGAAAGTGCTCCAGCAACACGTGTGCGGCAGGTTAGAAGGTGGCCCTAGAACAGCAGCGCTCATGGCTGCGCTTGAATGTACCAGGTGCATGTTATGAGTGTCCATGAGACATGGGATGTTCTTCTGTTTCAGATAGGAATTGGTATCCTCCTTACTGACAAAAACAGTTGTCTTTGGATTCTGTCTGTTCTGTTTTAACTAGCAATATATTTTTCACTTTTACAGAACCGGAAGATGAGGAAGAGTCTGAGGGCTCTTTGTCTTTGCCTCCTGATAGTGTCTCACTAGCATCTGACCGATATGATAAAGAGGATGAAGCACCTTCTGATGGTATGTGACACTGTTTACCTTAGAACGTACTAGATTTGCCAGTTTGCTGCAAACTGATGTAATCGAATCCTCCTGATGCAAATGTTAGTGTTGGAAATCAGATAAACAGATAAGCATCACAGCTGGACAGTTTTCTTACCTTTGCAGGAACCTTTAAAGGAACTGAAGAGCTCTCTCTAGTGGTCCTAGAGCATACTGAAGCTGTCTCAAATTCACATGGTTTTTTTTAAACCCATGTTTTTTCATAACAAAGCATCTTCTATAGATGCATATGTTTTTAAAGACAGATCAGTGGCTGAAACAGTGTGAATATTTGTAGTAACAAATTGTTTGTTAATTCAACATTATCAGATTCTTGCTTAATTTTATTGTGCTACTAAATGGCTTACTGTATTATTTATCTAATAAATAATGAAACAGATTATGTGATTGATATTTTTCTGCAAACTCCATGCAGAATAGGTTCATAAAATATTAAATTAATTATTTCTACAGTTTCCTTCCATTAAGACAGTCTTTTGTAGAATGTTTTCATTATATAAATTTTAAATTTTAGTTTGCTTAAAAAAAAAAAAAAAATCTGGACTCCATAGCTGTTTTCCATGTTGTTTTATTTTGTATTCATTAAATTTAATGCTAAATGCGACTGTTCTGAAGACATGAACAATTGAATATTTCAACAGTTAACAAGCTTGCTTTCGCATAGTGTCCATATTTTTGAGATTCGTTTATTGTATACACAATATAAATACCTTCTACGGATAATATATGGCAATAAATTAAGTATATGTACAAATAAATTAACGATGTATATTAATTTGTGGCACTAGAAGTTAGACAGACTTACTAGTGAATGATGTTTTCTGACATGATATGATGATCAAACTGTGCAGCTCCATCTCGAAATACAATTGCTGAATGAAAATAGCTTCCTGCAACATAGCACTCCACATTTTATGTTATCCAGATTATTCCCTTTGGAAACATAAATTGTTTTTATGAGGTATAAAATTATGTCTATTGCAGAACAGGGATAAGTCAAGTACATGCATAAGTGATAAACCTTCTAACCACTGATTCAGAATAACACAATTTTTTTATATCCAGAACTCTGTAAAATGTGTAACAATAATAATACTTCCCCCCCCCCCCCCATATTGAGCTTGTTGCATTTTGGCAATGTGATCGTCTATTAAAATAAATAAAAACAAGCCTTTTTGCTTTCTGGTTGAAATGTAATTATCAGTCAAATTGAATATGGCTTTTAGAAAACCCAAGCTAATTTTCCAAACTACAGATGAATGCAACTTTCCATGTATTTATTTTTGCTTACAAACATAATCTTAATGATATTTCTAATTGTAACTTAATAACATGGTGCTGATTGCATAAAGGGTATGTGACAAAATTGTATGCCTGTTTAATAGGAGATATGATTATAGATTTGTTTCAAAACAGTTAATCAAGAAAAAAGTGATAATGCTCATAAACCTAAATAACGAATGGCTAAAGAATGCTGATGTAAACGTTTGTACAGATGTGTAATTAATTTTTAGCCTATTTTGGATGTTAAAATTATGAGAGTAGGTATAATAGCTGCCCAACAGTATCTTGGCTAATTTGTTCCAGTTTAGATAGAAATACAGTGAGTGTGATTCTGTTACATTTAAGATGCTTTTACCTCACTGGTCTTTCTACATTTTATGATAAATCCTCTTTAATTATCTAGTGGGAGTGCAGCACAAGTAAAAGTTGAGTAAAGGTGGTAGATTTTGATCTTTGAATACTTTCATTTATTGGAGGAGTGTTTCTGTTTTCCTCTTTGAATGTCCAGTGTGTCATTTTGATTTTAACATATATAGTCCATCATTCAAGTCTAGCCACCTAGACTATGTATGAGAATGTATGTTGGGAGAGTCTTGTAAGAGGTTGATTGATTCTCCATTTGTTTCAGTTCTCATAGGCATGAATGGATTTGTTGAAGCTTAATACTGTATTTTTGGTTTTTAGCAGTCTGTTAATGTTCAGTATTTAAACCCTCCTCAAGAAGCTGGGTCTCTAAGGTAGATGTTTGATCTTGTGCGGTTACCAGTTTAGCTCAGCAGGGCTCTGTGCAGGTGTGAAACCTCATTTGTGTAGGATTAAAGCTCTCAGCATTAAAAGAGGGGCCTAGCTGTAGGTAACCAATTTGAGGTGTTCTTTATTTATATTTGAGTCCATTCATATTTTTATGTAATATATATTTTCTGCTTACAAAACCCCAAAACAACAAACAAAACAGCCGTGTACCTTTATATACTTGAGTTAGACTGCAAGGTTTGTACGGCTTCTGAAAATCTCACTATTTGACTTTGCAGTGTTACTGTCAAAATATAATTTGTGAAGGCACCCGCTTGGTAACAGATAAAGAATTAGTGTATTACGTGTACGTTACAGTCATTGTAAAATCCTGGAGTTTTTGTGTGACCTTTATCTAATGGTGTATTAATTACAAGAGAGATAATCCATTTAACAATAAGTATGGGATAACTAAATTAGCACAGGTCACCTAAAGGCCTTTTGTCAAATCTGATTGTTATGTTGTCCTTTTGACTTTTACCTTATGGTAGGCACTAACAAAGTATCTAAACTTTGATGGATTATAAACTCTAAACATGATATGTATTTTTCATAATGCTAATGTAATTTTCTAGGTACTGAAAAGGTCAAACCCCCACGTCTCTGTGTGCATTCTAAGTCTGTCTTTCCTTTTAATATTTCTTTTTCTCTGTTCCTCTGGTTCAAAAGTTCACTCAGTTCCCAAATGGCCACCTAATTTTCCAGTTATTCCCTCAAGCCATATGTGTTTTGGTTTCTTTATGGTTTATTAGGTACTGTAGGAAAGTAGCATAAGTTATATCATCTAATGAAATTCAAGCACACTTCAGTGATGCTTTGACTTGATTGCTGGCAGCAATTAAATCACAACGAAGGAGAATGATGCATAGGCTTATGTGTCCAGACACCCTACAGAAACTGGAAGAGGGATAAAACACAACAAAACCCCCAAATAAAATCACAAACCCCAAACCAAGACAGACAAAACAGCACAACCAGGCACTCCATTCTTAACTTGATTTTTTTTTTTTTATTGGCTAACAGCCTGATTGATAGCAAAATCATAACTTGCTGTATGCTAACAGGCAGAGTTCACTTGTAGGTTATTGTGAGCTGATAAAGGGTTAGATGGAGTTTTGATTTTCGCATTGGTCCTTCGTGCACCAGATTAATGGAATTTCAATGACAGACTGGAGTAGTCACAGCTTTGTCAGAAAAACAGATGGAGATTCTATAGCCATGTCTACTCATTAATACCAGTTGCCTGAAAGGTGTACTACTTCTCTATACAAAAGACTCAACATAATTGATTTTTGAGTGGGGTATTTTTTCACTTATTGATGACTATGTTTCTTGCAACTTAAATGACAGGTTTTTGTATAGTACATTGTATAACAATGTTATGTCTTGTAAATTCTTACTCCCCTTCCATCTGTATTTTGAAGAATGTGTGTAGTGGAAAATACATATTTCTTGATCAGTTAAAAAACAAAGTGTACTAAAATATTTAAAAATTGAAATATTAAGACTTTCTTTAAAGTTGGTAACAAATATTTTTGATTGATACATTAATGGGGAAAAAGTTAGTATTTTTCATTTAATTTTCAGGTTTATTAGGATGGTATTAAATGTAGGTAAAATGTTATGCTGAAACTTTCCTATTTAACAGTGTAATCTTCTCTTATGATCTCAAGGAATTTTTTTAACAGTAAATTTTTTTTTGTTTATGGTACGATAACTTGATTCTATAGTAGGAAGTGCCATTAGTATTAAAGGAACAAACTTTCTGACTTTGTAAGTACTGTGAGTGAACCGACCACTTCTGAAGAAGAGATGTCTGTTTAGCTCTGCAGGGAGTACGTGATTGGGTTATTACTGGATCTAAAAAGATCACAGTAAATGCTGCGATAAAATAATTTGGATCATTATAATTTCTGTGGAAGGTCTAGAAATGTTGCCTTGAGCACATAAAGGTGAAAGAAGTACTAAAAATGTGTCTGGGCACTTGTATGCTCTTCAAATTATCATATTTGGCTATAGCTTATGAATAAAAGATGCTTTTTAGTAGAAAATTGTTAAATAGAGTGAGAATCTCATACAAAAAATTACCCATAATTGAAACGGAGGAAGGTGGGGCCTAAGCAAGCGAAACAGGACATTGGGAGAACTTTGAAGAATCGGAATAAATGAAGGGGTTGTGCTTTAACTGTTTGTCATCAGAGTGGCATCTTGAAAATGAACAGAATTTGTTGCTCCCTGAGACATACTTTTCTTGGTATAATTTTGAGATGAAACAACAGGTTTTAGCACTTTGTTTTCATGCAGCTCCTCTGAAAAAGTTCTATACAAGTTTTTGCAGGCTTGGGTCAACTATTTTATATGGTATATAGTATTTTCTTTGCATAAACATCACATTTTGCATTTTGATTGATCAAGTGAGAATGAAAAAATTGTGTAACTAAATTTTGCATGCTCCTTCTTTTGACATTTTAAGTCTCAAATACAAGTACTGATTAAGTTTGGTGGGTTTTTTTGTTTTTTTTTTTCCTATTTGGTAGGCATAAAGGTTTGAATACTGTCACTGAAGAAGGGTAGAGTTTAGCGTAAGACCTTACCTTTATGTACAGTGCATGTACAAGTATATTCTCACTTTCTTCAACTACATTCCTACTGAGTTTATTTTTGAGGCGCTATATTAAAGCAAAACTTGTGTTCCATCGCTGAGCCAGTTAAGCAGTATTAGCAACTAAGTTAGCAAAGGTTGGGGAATGGAAAATGTAGCTAGGTTAGGATTTTTCTGTCCTCTCTCCTCTTGCCCTTCCTCTCCTCCCAGTCTTGTATTGGTTTACTGCTATTTTAGTATCATAATCATGTACATGGAGAGGATGTTTGGTTGTCTTGGGGATGACAGCATTGGAAGTTTTGCTGAGTTATTCTAGGAGATTAGTTATTTGCTTTACAGTACTGGAGAGAGTTCCAAACTAAGAGCATGACAGCCATTCGAAGTGAGAAAGTTCTTTATTAATCTTGTTTGTTTTTTTTTCTCATAGATAGATCTATTTGAAGGCAGAAAACTATGTATTTTCTTATTCTTTATATCTCTCTAAATATTCAGACTTGATTAAAACAGATTATATTGGGGGGAGGTAAGATCTAGGTTTGCTGGGACACCTAATCTTTGGTCAAAAAAGATGATTTACACTTTATGCTCTTCTTAGGAGCTGACAGGAGGGCAATAGCATCAGTGTGACAGGAAATGGGTAAAGACTCAACTTTGGCATGCCAACTGTTTTGAGAGGATGCTAGTTACTGTCAGAATTGTGATTGGGCATAATGTAATTTATTATTTTGGTGTATATATAGATAATTCTATGTTTTCATCAACAGTTTAGTAAACTCTTTTGCTGTGTCTGAATAGATGTTGTGTGGCAGAGGAAATACTATGCATTGTGATATGATTCTGCATTTCGGGGACATTCCTGGCTGAAAAGGTAATACAACTGGTCAGAAATGTTGCTTTCAGAATTCTAAGAGCTCGTATTTAGCAACTTAATCTCAAGAAGGAAGACTAAAGTCTAGAATTTCCAATGTGGTATGTTGAGGCTGTCAGAGGAAGGATGCATCACTGGGGAATTAGGCTGAGACACTTATGGATAGTTTAGAATACAGAATACAATCTTTTACAAACTGATGGAGCACAATGAGAAGTAAAACATACTAAAAAGGAACTTAAAATGTGAAGTGTATTTTAAAAACTCAGTTTATCAGGACATTGGGGCACATGGAAGCATATGTGCATAAAATTCCAGATCCAAATCTTTTTGCTTAACAAATGAGAAGAGTGCTAACTTTGAAATTGTCAAAAGCTGTAAAGAAGATCAGCTCCTTATTGGATAGGAGGGACCTTAAGAGTAAAGTCAATGTATCATCACCTTTAGCATGCCTGAGATTTTTTGGCAGACACCTGCCTTATCTTTCCTAAAAATCTCTAATGGTGAACTTCAGTCTTACCGAGGCAGCTTGTCCCAGTGCTACACTGTACTTCCTAGCAAAGGTTACATGCTCTAAACTCTTCTTGTCAGTTTGTTGATCCTTGACTTTATTTTGTCCATAAAGGACACAATGATGAGATAATTCCCTTTTTTTTTTTTTCTTCCCCACTTCTGTTATGAATATGTTTGAAGGCTAAGAAGAATCTTTATAACTTTATAACTTTATAACAAGTAACTTTAACCGAAACCTTATGAAAATGAGAAGCAGCTGAAGTGCTTGGTTGGTTGTTAATTTTTAAGATCCATAATGATGAATATAGCAGCAGTTACTTATTTTGAAGAAGCAAGAAGTTACCAAAAAACCCAACCAAAACTGCATGTGAAATATGCAAAGCTAATCTAATTAATTTTTATTTAAACCATTTGCACAGAACAGAAGGGATTAATTTCTGATAGGAAGTAGAAGTTTTAAGTGAAATTTTGTCCCTATTGAAGTCAACAGTAAAGTTAAAAATGGCATTGTGTAGGTTAACAGTGTGTACAAATTGATGATACCAAAACGTTTGAACTTCTAATTATCATGATGAAAAACGTCCTATTAAACAGTAAACCCCTGTGTTCTTTTAACATTTACCTTTCTCCCATGGGAGAAATGACATGGTTTGTTGCTCATTTTATTTCATCTATGTTGCTTCAGTGATTGAGCAATAACAAAACAGTCATGTATGCTCCACCACTATGCAAGACGATATCCACAATAAAAAACAAATAATGATCTGCTTAACCCGTTTCTTTTTCATATTAGATCATAATTTTACTCTAGATATCTAACAATATTGTGGTAAAAAAACCCCAGAAAGCTGAAGTGCAATAGATTTTTCTATTTACTTTATATTGCTTTTTGGCCTAATGTTTTTCTAGATCAGTTATACATCACAAATAGCTGAAATAGAAAGGAAAACGGAAGGTTTTCCTTCAGCTTCTTTGATATATGGGAAGCTTTTCAAATGTTTTGAAGGCTGTTAATTATGGATTCAGGACCTTATTAATGCTTTCCTCAGCTGAGTTAACTTCTACCTTCTGATTTCCTGGTAGTTCCTCTTTCTTCCTGCCAAGCAGTAGTGGCAAGTCAGCTTCCAGAATGGTGGAATGCTCCTTACTCCTTCCCTCCCAGAAACAGACAGATGCATCAATAATAGATGATAGCATAGCTTCATGCTTCTTCAGTGGCACTTTGAGGTGGGCACCCCTCTAGTACCTTTTCAGAGGTGAGTAAGTCCAACAGATTATTGCTGCTTGTCATTCAAGGCAAGAGGCATCCTTTCCTTCCTGATATCTAGTAAGTAAGACAGGAAAATGGGTCTGCCTTCAGTGTATACTATTCAGTAGTCTCTAACATCTCAGGGGAGAACAAACTCTATAAAAACATAGTGGTTTATTTTAGGCTAGATCAGAAATATGTAAAACAATGCTCTGTGTGGTACTTAATTTTCCATGTCAAGGATGAGGCCTTAGAGTGCCTGGATATAGGAACCAACTGGAAAAAAAATACAGCCTTGCAATCAAAGTAAGAATTTAAATTAAGCTTGGTGTAGGCTTTTCTTTCTCTGAATGGGCAATTAGGAGTTTTTGCCCAGTTTTAATTTATTGCATGCACTGAAGTGTTTATCAACAGTAATGAACACAAAAAGATTTTTCCCATATTCCTGTTTTTCCGTTTTAACTGTGATTAATACTTTCTATAGAGGTGCAAAGTGTATCTGTAGAGGTTAAGCAAGTAAAAGAAAGGGCCTGTTTTCTGTCAGGCATCACGCAATCCAGGCATTAATTTAGTGGATTTGGGTTTATTTCCTTTTAAATAAAAGGGATGTTGCTGTGGATTAACATTTATGAATTTTGAGATTAAATTTGAATGGAAAAATAAAAACTATGTAATGAAAAGGTTTAAAGTGTTTTGCAAAGAAAAAAAAATTGTAAAATTAACATCCACTATATGGGCAAGTTTATTATTGCCCTTCTCAAGAAGATGCTGCAGGTGTTGTTCACTGCTTAAAAATTTGCAGCAGGAGCCATACTTCCTTTGGACATCTGTCACTAGATGGTATTAGTTTGGTTGATAGTATCCTTAGTAATTCTTCATAGATGTTTTCTTGAATTCCTTACAAGAGTAGGAGTTTACAGTAGCAGACTAAAAATGCCGAATGCCATCTTTTCTCCAAACTAAAATTATTACTACAGTTCCTTAACTGTAGTTAGAGCCTATTCACCACTAGCTATTGCAATAATGAAGGGTAGTATCCAATGAGGATCTTAGCCCTATATTTTCTAATGCTGGTGGTCAGGAGTAGTTTTGGGCACATTTTGGGCAAGGAATTACGGATCATCCTGTACTACAGAATGGAGGAAAACCTCTGGTCTAAACAAGATTTTCTTGTCCACCTTCTGAATATTTACTCTGTCTACCTGAACACACATTCCTTAGTGGAAAGTACATCACAACTTTATAATAACTTTCCAGAGATACCCTAGTCTTCATATAAAACATCTTTTTGCTTGTTCCTCAGCAGTTAAATTTTGTATTTCTGTATATGGACATGGGTGATGTGTAAATACTCACAATGCATATTCAAAGATGCAGTTAATTTTATGATGTGCTTCACATATCTGCACTTTTGCATCACTGCTTTGAATGAAGAGGAAAGGGCAAAGGATTAGTGTCAAAAGAATGTGAATGGGGGCGGAAGAATGTTTGGACTGTGTACATGGCTGTGCTAGAAGATGAAAATAGGATGGTGACAACTGAAATGAAGGTGGTCTAAGTCTTTTTGGTAGGTAACAGATGAATTGTTCTTTTGCAAGCATGAATGCAGGAAATGGGCCTTATTATTACAGTTGCCTGGAAAAGAAGTTAATGGAAGTGTTGTCATTGACTTCCAATTAAAAAAAAAAAATTAACCCTGCCTGTTTTCAGGTGGAGAGTCTAACAAATTCTTATAATTCTATATATTTTGTGTTTAGTAATTTGAATATGTATGCATATGAAGGTGGTGGGGGAAAAGTTTGTCCTTTTGATTTCTAGAACAGCTTTCCTTATGTGAAAGTAGGAATGGACTAATTTTTCTCCCTTTAACAGCTTCTTTAGAAGCTAGCTTTTATACTGTTTTTTAACAGAAAAATAATTGGTGAGACTACCACAAATGTTTTTTGATCAAAGCTCTTTGGAAAACTTTAGCAAAATTGTTATTCTGTAATTGTGTATGTAAAATAACTGCACTTTAAGTGCTGAAAATACACAAAAGAATGTAGTCATAACATTGAGAACTGCAGAGATTTTTTTTATTTCTATAATCTGTATGGATAATGTTTGGAATTTTAGGCAAAAAATAAAACCTGCAAAATAAAAACTTAGTTTTTACTTGTTAAGCACAAAATATCTGCAAATTTCATTTGGAAATATGGACTATGCAATGCAGTTGATAGGGGTGCATATAAGCTCATATTGCTTTTTTAATACATGGCATACCTTTATTTTTTTTCTGCGTCATATTGCTGGAATCTTCCAGTGCTCTCATTCGTTTGAACGATATTTAGAATGTGGTATAAAAATAATGTGAAAATGCCGTAGTGAGCTGGTGATAATTGATTTACTCCATCACACTGAAATACCTCTTTTCCTCTTCCTCCTCCCTTGGGCAATAATCATGGGATCAAGCTGCCAGTCTGTAGATACAATTTTTCCAGCAGTGCCATCTGGCACCTTGGCACTGGAAGTTGTATTGGCTTCTTTGCTGTTTCCACTGATTTTTGTCAAATGTTAGTGAGATGTCTTTTGCTAGTGGGTGCTGATTTCTGCCCCCCCTCAAGTGAATATTGTTTTTTGTTGGTGTTGTAAGGGACCACTTATATTGTGGTGTTTCATTTTTTGGGGTTTTTTGTTTTTGTTTTTTTTAAAATGGAATTTAGGACTTAATATGATATCTCTTTAAGGAAAAATTAGAATTTATGTATCAGTTGGCTTCCTTCACTCATGTTTAAAATAGTTTCCCATTATTTTTGTACTTTTTGAATAGTACTAGTATCATGTCCTTTCATAGATGTTTATAGGTCTTCAACATTAATGTAGAATTGTCTCCTCTCTAGTTTTGGGAACTTCCACTTTTAAAGAAATTATAAATAAACAGTAAAAATTTGTAGGGCCTATGTAACAGATGTAACAAGCTTTATATTTTGGAATAATTAACCAACTAAGCTATCTTTTTTTTTTTTTTTTTTTTTTTCAGAACTACAGTTTTATTATTGCTGTCAACTTAAAAAAAAAAAATTCTAGAAATGGTGGCTCAGTAGAACAAACACATCTGAGTTGCTTTATTCTATTCAAACCTTAGATGCATTTCACTGACATACAAGATATAATGATGGTATTGAAAAAAGAGTTGGAAAAGAATGCTTTGTAAGTGTTATTTTAATAGGGATGGAAGGCTGGAGGAGAATACTCTTGATCTAAACTCTTTTTTTTAATTATTATTGTTCTTATTAATTTCTTAATTATTTTTTAAAATTTTTATTTCCACTAGTGATCAGAAACATTCATTTGGGGGAGAGGGGAAAAAAAACCTGAGGAGCCCAACAAAATACAAAGAACAGAGTTTCCATTAACATATTTCTATTCTACTTTAAAAAAAAAATTGCTGTGAATATTTTTGGTGAATTAAATAAATAAATCCAAAGCCCTTTCTATATTATCTAAGTGAACTGCTGTTAATCAGGACAAAGCTAACTAATTTAAATCCTTTTTGTTAAAATAAAAATATTTTAACCACCATTTTCAAGTGCTGTGTCTCAGATTAATTAATTATACTTATCCCTGGGTGTAAATCTAAATTTTCTTTTATGTTGAAAGTATTTTCTTGAAGTTTTTCAAGGTAACCTTATGAACTCTCAGTCATGAGCAATTGTGTTTAGTTGTCTTATTGGAATATTTTTATATTCTAATACCTACAAGTAGAAAATAGTAAGCACTATTTATTTATCATAGTCTTAGTACTACCCTAGTGTAATGCTTTTATTAATAAAATACTATTAAACTCTTATTTAAATCAGTATTATTGTGCTTTCCTAGCACTGGGGAAATTGTCCAGTACTAGAGATGATAGGGCTAAAAATCTCACATGGGGCAAGGAGGGCCTTGGTTTTAGTAGCAGTTGGTTTGAATTACATTTCAAGGATCTTTTGGTGTGTCTTTGTAGTAGTATCTTAAAGAAGATGACAGCGACAGATAGGGTGTCTGAATGTGCATCTCCTTATCAGTTACTTGACTCTGATACAAAGTGGGTATTTTTGTCATATGAGTTCAGTTGAAAGAATCCATAGAAAGGGCTATAATATCAAAGTATGGCAAGCATAGCTAAGTATGCATGATCTATTGTTAATAGTAAAAGAGTAAGTCTCTCATAAAAGATTTTAAGGGCATATGCTATGATTTTCTAAAATAGCATGGAATCTTCTTTTTGTTCGTAACTAAATGTGAAGATAAAATGGTGCCGCTAATCAGTTGTCTGGGATGCCACCTCATTAAGATTTACACGATCATCAAAAATGGCCAGAATTGTTTGTTGGCTATATCCTAACTCAAATATATAAAGGGGATACCACAGCATTTTTCTTTAGAATCGCAGGGAGTTCAGTGACCTTTTGTGGCAAATTATGTAGAAAGAAAATATTTATATTCATTTAAAATAACCTCCATGAAGAAATAGTCTCATTACCCTGTTTGATCAATTCCTTGCAGCCTGAGCTGTAGCATGCTGCTGTTGCCATTGGTTGATGGAATACGCTGAGAAGTGGCTAATGGTGATGGTGCTCATCAGGACAGGGTTCAGCCAGCGGTCAGCAACAAATAATTCAAGACTGTTTCTAAGTTTGTGGCTGGTGGAATTTGCTTCTTGCCCCAAGCCAGCAGCATTGCTGAGCTGGGCTATTTGATTAGAAGAGAAGCATATTTGCTTCTTAGCAACTGCACATTTGCACAACACACAGACCTATACTGCCTCCAAAGGTTTGTCTTTTGTGATGGTGGAATAATACTTTTGTGTTGATTGACAGACAAAAGAGATCTTTGCAATGCAGAAGAGCTTACAACCAATTTTTTTTCTTTGTCTTTTGTAAATTTATCGGAGTTGCTTCTTAATCTAGCATTGCTTGATACAAATTTGTATATGCAGCAAGACTGGCCATGATTTGAACTCCTGCATCGAAGCTATTACCGCTATGCGTATTTAAAGGACAGATGCACACTTACGTTTAATCATCAGTGTGTGCAGCTTTTTCCCCAGCAGGTCTACTTAATGGAAATTATTTTCTACTGTATTTTGAAATAAATGTTGATATGTATATTACTATCTCACATGCAAGAGTGATATCCCTTTTATAGATGATGATAAAGTTAAAGCTGTTCTATTCTTAGTGCTTTTTAATATATTGACAGAAGTGCAGCAGTGATTTCAATTGTAATAGTCCGTGTGTAATTTTTGATGTAACATTTCCCACAGGAAGTGAGTCTACTGAAGAAAATGTGTCTAGTCAGTAGAAGGCAAAGGTATTTATAACACTGGTAATCCTTGAAAAAAGACAATTTAGGAAAAAGAAAGCCTGAGATTTACAGTCCTAGGAGACCAGGGCAAGAAAAAAGCAAACTTTTTTTTTTTTTTTTTAATGGTTTTACAGCTCTTTTCACTCCTGGCCTGTATTTTATTGTGGAAGTTTCCATACTGCCATAGTGGAGCAATAAATCACTGATGTGGTTACTGAAATGTTGCATTAAATAGTAAGTAGAGTTAGTGTTAATGTGGGTTTTTGATGCAGATATCTGCTTGCAGATATTCCTAAATAAAGAATATCTTTTAGCTTTCATAACTAAAAACAGTGAGCACTTTTCTAAGTGGATTTTATAGTCTTGTTAAAACTGTATCTTTTAAGGAATAGGGAGAGTTAAGGCAGGAGTGCACCATAAAAGGACTGTGGGCCATATTAGCATGGCTAATGTAGGCATCCAGGAGTTTACTTACTAATGACCATTTCGGTGGCAATTCAGAGGCAAAAGAGGGGAGGAAAAGCTCCCTGATATGATGAGGCAATAATAAACTCAAGATGTTCCTCTTTAAGTCAACATTAAACCTACCAAAGATTTAAATCCTTTTTCATGTAAGAATGATTTTTTAGTCAGATGGACAATTTTAAATAAATCATAATCCAAAATTTAGGCTTTTTAGAGAATTTTGGGGATGATGAGGTAGTAAGATAAAATGAAAGCGATGAGGAGGAATCAGAGACTGTTCTGGGGAACAGGTATTTGGGGTGTGCATGCTGCTGAGCAGGAAGCAAGGCATGGAAATGGGTGCAACTGTTGTTTTGGAGGCCCTGGAACAGCTGATTGGTGACTGGCTTAATTATTTTCCTTGTTAAATTTGATACGTGTATGTATAAATTTTTAGAAGGATGTTTTAATGTACTGGAAGGATTTCCCAGTGAGTAGGAAGAGGTGTTGGCTTTGGCTTAATTTCTGAGACATTCAGAGTTGTGATAAGGTGGCTGCTTGCTATACTGCTGAATTGCCAAAGAGGTGCTTGTGCCTGCTTGACTTATTTTTGTACCTCAGTACCTGTTAAGGTCTTACCTGTGTTCTACACAGATTTTATATGTCTTTCAGTAATATATGCACAATGAATTAGTGTTGTGGGGGTTTTTTTTTGTTTCTTTGTTTTGATAGCAGATAGCCTTTTGCAAGCACTAGACTTTTTGAACAAAGTAACTAAAATACGGAGGAATTGTCACATTGCTATAATCAGAATGCAACTATATCCAGAGTAGAATGCAGTAGCTTTTACAATGACACTATAAACAATACCCAGCAATTTAAGAGCAGGATATGAGGAATATCTCACCTAATTGAAATGACAAGGGGATTTTTACATAGGTAGATGCAATTATTCATGTTGGAGGTGGGCCAGAAAGCTGGGGTTATTCCCCTCATCTTGCTAATTAGGCTTTCAGATTCATTAACAATCATTGAGATATTGGGTGACTGACTTGTGTATGATCATAACCATAATACATATAAAGAATATTTTATTTTTTATTGTTGTTTAGAAACATCTCTTGGATTATCTTAAGTCTGTATAAAATTATTATGGATTGCTTTTGGTTGTATAGCTCAAGATAGGTGGAACTAAAGGAATGTTTTAAGATGTGCAAAACACTGAATATATGAAGACTGAAGGCAGCATGGCTATGCCTATTTTTGGGTAGACTGTGCCACAACTAAGCCACCACCATGTTTATATTAGTGGCGTTTTATTTTCCTTTTCCAAGATAGAATCTACAAGGATTTCTACCTTTACAAATGCATATGTTGAGAACGAAAATTATTCCAGCTTTGTTGTGCTCCTAGGATGTTTTTAACCTGGGGTAAATTTAACTTTGAACACGTCTGAGGAATCTACAGTTCTTGCTGTCTTTAAGCCCTAATTTAGGAAATATAACTTAACGTGTATGGCATCTTTAAATTCCCTTGCCACTCTAATACGCTGTCATTGGATTTTTTTTTTTTTCTCCCCCTGTTAATTGCCTTTGTCCTTTGGGAACAGACATTTTGAGGGAGTTTTTTTTTTAGTTTTGTTTTCCTTTTTAAGGAGTAATAATGAGGTGCAGTGATTCATACCATACTATGTTGGTACAATATAGCTGCTTGCTATGTTTTGAAAAGGACCTTGAGTGTCTGAACCTTAATTAAATCTCTAGGTCAGTCTTTTTTCAACTGACTTCTCCTTTTCCAAGTTCTATGATTAGTGACTTCTAAGGAACATCAGGTGGAGAATGTCTTCACTGTATCTGTAGTTAGTGATGATTCAGGTCTTAATTTAAAAGTGGCCTTTAATGAAGAACATCACAAATATAAATCAAGAAGATGAAAATATTGTACAAAAAGCAAATCTAACCAGTCAAAATGTTTAAAAACCTCAAAATGTTTGTGCAATTGAACCAGCTAAAACAATGGTATTCACCTTTAAAACTGAGAAATAAACTGAGTAGCTCAGAACTAGAATAGTTTAGGTTGTTGTTGGGGTTCCTCCCGCCTTTTAACAATTAGAACAATGCTATTCTAAGGTAGTATTATAATAAAGAACAGTGTGGTTACAACATAACTAGTTATTCTGGTTCCTAGTGCTGTACAGATGAGGCCACAATTTGTCCTTTTGGTTTGGTACTTAGATTGATGATCCTCCTGTAGTTCTTCATGGATCCTTTGGGACTGAGAGTCAGTCATCTAGCTCTGATGGCTTTTTCATGTTAGTTTATTCATCTGTAGGATTGTTCTAAGTAATATACCAGCAATTTGTAAATATTTTGAACAAATTAATCTTTGTGTTTCGTATTTCCCTTCTGGACCCAGAAATAACTTCTTTTGCCTGTTTTTATTGGCTAATAGAACTACTATTGCATAAAATTATGTTTATGAAATAAGAACAAGTAGAAGAGTGATTAGTAATTTTATTCATTCAATATATCTCTAATCTTGCACAGAAATAGGCTTTGGTAGTAATATAAAGACATAATGGTATAGATAATGCATGAAGAAATTGATCCTAGAATCTTGTTCTTTGTACTTCACATCACTGGCTGGCTTGTGTGTAATGTCCTTGAGTACAACTTTGTCAAGTGTTTTTCAAGAAGTTGTCAAAATATTGCTGTTTTTAGAGGATTGCAAGTTTATGCGAGGAAACGTGACAATGCATTAGCATAAATGTAGATGCAGTGCATCTACACAACAATGCAAATGCTTTTGTGGGAACTTTTTCAGTATAAAAAGAGATCTTTATAATGATTAGGTTTTCATTTTGATACAGTTTTATTGCAAGTCATAGATTCATTTTCTGCTTATGGGAGTTCAGTTATGTACATACTGAAACTGTGATTTAGCTTTTGGGGTGAAAAAATGAAAAAGCTGTGGAAATTGTCTAAGTGCCCATAAATGTGTGGAATGTATTTTTGAGGTGTCATCTTATTTTTATTTTCAAGGCAGTTTTGGAATCCTCCCCTGTATGTGAGTACATGAGTCCATGCTTCAGAGAACCTAATCAGGTTGAAAACAAAAAGTGGAAGAAAAGGTTTGGAAACAGACCTACAAATATACTAGTGGAGGACCTAGGTTGTACAGAAGGTGTGTAGCAGAGATTGGAATTAAATCTGTTATGTCAGTTGAAGTCTGTAGAAATCTCTTCCTCCTTTACTAGAAATGTAACTGTCAACTAAGAAAAAGGCCAGGTGGTTAGGAATGCAGCAGTATTATTCTGTGTATTACCACTTACTTGTTTCCATATTACTATATTCAGGCTTTAATAGTCAGCGTTATTTTGTTGTGCTACTTGTTCACCACTGCAGGATACCCACATTCTTGATGCAGGGAAAGAAGTAGTGACAAGAGCTCAGTTAAGTGCTTAAACTAAAACCACTTACTTCTTACAGTTGATACTTTGTTTTTTGAGTAATAATAAGAATTGAAATGGTGCATGTTCAAACTGAGGGAAAATTTTAGCTTCTATGTCCTGAACTACCACCATTTTTGATGAGCTATTCATATGGGTTAGGTAACAGCATTTGTACCTGACCTATTTTTATATATAAAAAGGAGAGGAAGAGAGGGCAACATTAGTAGGATCAAAAATTGTTTTTCTTGGAAAATAATTTCATTTGGATAATCAGTCATCTCAGTGTTTAATGTAAGGATCCTTTATCATGGTGTTTTCCTCAAGTGTTTGTCTGTCAAGCTAATGTATGCTATAGCAGTCACAGAAGAAAGTACGCAGTTTTCTGTGAAATGCATGAATCGGAGCATGTGACATCCCAGTCTGATACATGCTGTAACCTTCCCTCCACCCCTTCTCCTCTCTCCCTCCCTCCAGCTGCTTACATTATTTTGAGAAAGA
>NW_010312288.1:39167-41667 GCF_000700745.2 Antrostomus carolinensis
GGCGGTGAGGCCGGGGGGGGGGCAATCAGTGAAGAGGCACAGCAGGCCAGAAAATGAACTGTTTTTTTTCCCCCTTTTTTTTTGTTTGTTTTTTAATGTAACAAAACCAACATTTCACAGCATTTTTAGAAAGATCTGAATACTGCTCCTCTGTTATGTAGAGGAGTGGTAGAGACAAAGTAGCTCTGACTTGTCCAAGATTGCAGAAGGAATCTGGTTAAGAGCCAGGACTAGTTCTACATTTTCTTGCTCCTTCTGGTAAGATCTCTCCGTTATGTGTCACATTTTCCAGCTTTCTGAAGTTTTTGACAATTTGAAATGGATATTAAAGGGACGCAGGGTAAAATTTTTCCTGACCTCAGAACCATGTCATTTATTAACAAATGTCATCCTAATGTGTATACAACTTTCATGGCTTTGAGTGTTATTATAAATGGTAAAAAGACTATTTTTGGTTGGTTTTAAGCTGGTGCTGCCTTCTGAAGTACAAGAGGTGTTTGTGGTTTTGTGTAATGTCTTAATTTTAATAATACTATTTTAATATGAAAATGTTAGTATTCCTTTAGCTATTTAAAATAGCATATTCTGCTCTGATTTTTCAATATCAGAAAAATAATTTAAATAATACAAGGCATAGGACCCCAACTCCCCCACTCAGGAGTTACAGCAGTGCATTAACCTGCTGATACAGACACAAGAACCGTGAGTTTTCTCTTACTACTTCATTTGAGGGCGCTGCTTATTTTTTCTCTCATGAAAAAGGTGGTGGTGCAATTTAAAGGCTGTTATATATAGACCATACCAAAAGTAGTAAAGTATGTTCTGGAGGCCGTAGTATAATGCTTTCTTTCCGAAAGATCACAGCTAATTTACATAAACTGGTAGAAAAGTTTATGAAAGTTACTCTTCAACTTGCAAGTGATTGAAATGATTTGGCTTCAGTTTAAAAACAGCAGCCTAAAACTGAGCTGCCTGAGTATTATCATTACTCCAAAGCAGCATAATTACCATTAGGAGAGAATTGGTTCCTTTAAAGGAATAAATAATGAAGGGAAAACTTCTTAAAATGAGTTTTATTACATTTTTCTTATAAAATTAGTCTTTCATTTTGTTGATTAATGCTTGAGTTTAAGATTTTGATGTAGGCATTTCACCATTATAATTCTGAAATATGGGAAGTCCTTGAAAACATTCCCGGATTGCCTTCTGTCTGTCTGCCTTGTAAAAGATCCTTTCAGTTAAATGGACCATCCTCCTTAAATGATGTCATTAGCTTGGATTGAAAAGACATTGCCTGCAGGGAAATCATTTAATTGTCTTAAAGTGCTCTACTTCTGTAGATCTTGAAGCAGCACCCTCACTTCCATCTTTGTATCAGATAATTCATCTAAAATTCTGGTTTTAATCTCTGACGAAATATTGAGATGTAATTTCCACTTTTATTGGAGAAATTTGAGACCTTTTATAGTCTTGTCTCTGTCAAATGGATGGAAAAGTTTCACTTGTTGAAATGCAAATGGGTAACATCTTTTTTTGACTTAAAGAATTAATTTAACTTGCATTCATGCAGTGCTTTATAAATATTAATGCATTGAACTCTTACATTTCACTGATGGCAAGATATACTTTTTTACATATGTATTTCTAAAATCAGTGATATTTCCTTGTTGAAACAGCAAATTAAGTTTTAGGGATAAATGCAAACTTTTTTATTTTTGTTTCAGATAAAGCATTGCATTCAGGAAAACAAAAATAATGACCATCTGCTTTTTTCATTGGACTTACCAATTTCTCAGTCATGTTAAAGTCACATTGTTAGGGATACTGCAAAGCAGGCCTTCATACCACCAAAAAATAAAACTTTTTATGTATCAATGAACTACTGATTTAATTATAAATATAATGCTTGAAAATATATTGTATATTTTTGTCTATAATCTATTGCATTCATGTTTTTAAATGATTAGTAATTTAGTCTTAAATACTTCAAAGCAGGAAGAAAAGTATATTTCAAAATTCAAATTTTGGTATGTGCTGTTTCTGGCTTGGAGAAATGTAGTACCAAGAATGCTGAAAAATTTTCAGAAAAGTTTCCCCCTCAGAGAGGCTGGTTTTGCCTTTAAAATGGAAAAAGCGGTGTTTCTGATGCTTTAATAAGAAATTAGTTAAGTCTCTATATTCTCATCTTTCTCATGCTGTTGAAATACTTTACAAATGTATTTCAAGGCTACCACTGAATTTGTTGAGTTCTAATCAGTTATTTTTTTAGCATGAACTTTGTTAGTGTGGCTGTTACTTATTTTTCTTCTGTATTGCTCTATACTGAAAAAGGTAGTAATTCTGAGTAAAGGGCATTTTAATCTTGTTTCTAATTTTGCTACCTTTTTCTGTTCACATTGTCATGTCTTATCAACCTTTAAAGGAAAGTTTTGGTAGCATGCATAAAACCTAGAACTTCAGATTTCATGATTGTTTTTCTTCTAACGCTGCCTGCCAATCT
>NW_010312288.1:46667-71434 GCF_000700745.2 Antrostomus carolinensis
TTGATCTGAATTTAGCACCAAATACTCAGTAAAGAAAATAATTTTTAAAATTACTTTGCAATTAAAAGTTACTTGGGAGAAAGCATAGGAAAAAAAATTGTCATGGTTTTCATGATTCAAACCTTTATTCGCACTTGCATTTGAAGGATATGTTGGCTACTGTGAGTGCAGGCATCTTAAATAGAGTGAAATTTTATTTTTAATCTTCCTTCTTTGGGCAGTGTTGAATGGTAAGAATTTCTGTAAAATTGGATACATCTTGTTTCTGTGTTACTAGAGCATAGGCAATAGCTATAGTTAACATCTTACAAAATACAGTACTAATAAATACAATTAATATTACTTTAATGAACATTTTTATGTTGCAGTGATCAGTGTAAGCTTTCATAGTGAAATACAGTTAGTACATATGGTATTGCTACAGTACTAATTACATGTATTGCAATGGCTTTTGCTCTGTGTTTCAGCCATGCTTTTGTGCGGTGGACAGTTTCATAGAGGCACGCTGATGAAATATATGCTATGAATGTAGCAGATGATATTAGAATAAATAAATATGGAAGTTGGTTATAGCTGTCTGAAGGCCTCTTAGTTATGAAATATGCATCAGTGTTGGTCCCAAGGGTTTTGAGGGTAACTGTGGCAAGGGAATATGTGTTCAAAGGAGAGTCTGTTATGTACAGAGCTTTCCAAATCTGTTGATAGAAGCTCTGTCACGTAAACCACTTCTTATTTTTACCATTGTCATTCCTCAAGTGCTCAAAGGTTGCAAACAAAAATAGGATCCTGTTGTGGTAGGTATTTTGCAAATAAAGGTGGTGGGGGTGTTCAGTCCAGCATGGTGCTTAGAAATAGTGGAATACTATCACTGCAGCATCATCACAGCACTGCCCCTGGGCTAAATAGCTGTTCTGAGAAATGGGGGCAATGAGCATGGGCATGGTGGGCTCACAGCCTTGGAGTTACTGCTTTTGAGGACAGAGCTTGTGTCTGTCCGGCACTGGGTATTAGTGCAGGTGTATCCAGGTTTTGATTCAGAATTGCAGGAAGGTAGCTGATAAAGTTTACCGCACCATACTCAGTAGTTTGACTTCTGCATAGGTAGCTTCTGCATAGGTGTCCATGCAGCAGTTATCAAACCTGTGCCAGATGTTTACTTTAGGTAAATCCAGCCCTGATTTGGGAATAAGAGCAGGTATGTGAAGTAAGAGACTTCTCTGAGGTCTCTCTTAGGCCTGGTTTTCTGATTTCCTCCCCCCCCTCCCCCCAGTTGGTTGGCATCCAATGCCTCTCATGCTGGCTTCTGCTGGGGTAGATGGACTGGTTCCTTTTATTTGCTGACATGCTTTGGGACTCAAAGCATTTCTTAAATTTTTAATGCTAGAAGACTGTACCTGTGCTATAGTATAATACTGAAGACTGGTGCCACAATGGAGAAAGGGATATTAAAAATAGAAAAGTAATAGGATACTTTGTGTTGCACTTCTGAAGAGATGTTAAAAGCTAATCAAAGAAAGCACTGAAAGGAGAGGGTAAAGCCAACAAATATCTTCACGTTTGCCTCATTCCTTGGAATGTCATAACCTAGGGGAGAGGCAATTCCTGATTGATGGGCTGGATGTGGCTCCCTCCAAAACAGCTGACCTGCCTTGCAGCTCAGTCCCTGACACCTGTGCAACCCCTTTGCCTCAGCCCTCCTGGGCGATGGCTTGGGGATTCTATTTCTGTGAGTCTAGCTGGCAACAGGACCTGTGCCCAGTGAAGGGGGCACGCTCACCCAGTTATGAGGACTGTGTCAGGAGAGTGGGGATATGTAGGAATAAAGAGCTCACTTGGCTGAGAATTTCCCTGATGTGGAGAGCTGCCACTGAGTGAAGTGGGTGCACAACATGAGCTGGGTAACCCAGGGAGGTCAGCCCTTCATAAATGAAGGAGGCCATTAAATAGAGCAGGATCTCGGGGAGCTATGACTGAAAATATGGAGAAAGGGTAGATAAAGAAAAAGAGGAAATTATGAGAGATTGAAAGCAGGAAGCAGCCTGGAAAATTACACTACTGGACACAGGAAAGGCTCTGAGAGAGTAAGACTGTAAGACTCAATGCAGAAGAAAGGGTCTTGCCAGAGATAGGCACTAGTGTCAGAAAAGGGAATGGCTGGAATAGAAAGAAGTGCCATGGGACAGGTGGTTTTCTGTGCAAGAAATATCCTGCATTTTCCATAGAGATCTCTGTTTGGCAAATCTGGGTGATTATAGGAGGTAACTGACAGTGTCACTCTAAAGCAAAATAGAGTGAGATTGATCTCTTCTACAGCTATATTCAGAAGACCCTCCATTTCCTCTCTCATCACATGAGGGGAAATACCTGTCAAAAGTAACTTTTGTTTCTTTTGTGTACTTCAGGTTCTCACTAATGGTGAGAGAGAGGGTGGATCTGAAAATCTCACTCTTGATGCGATGTTGAGTGATATTCAGATGTGGTTGTGGACAATGAAATGGTCAAGTCAGGTTCTAACAAGAGTGTGCCATATTGTTTAAAAGGAAGTGTCTTCTGACTGGAAGGCTACACACTAACCATTTGGATTTAGGATTAGAAGATACAGTTACTCTGGGAAATTTTATTTATACCATAAATATTGTGGCAGAAACTGGTTTCCTGAATTTCATACTTCTGTTTCATGTGCTTTCCTTCACCTCTGATAGGCAGAGATCGATCTAGTGTTGGCATATATCCCTGCTAGGCTTGATGACACCTTCTGTAGTCAGTGCATCTTGGTTTAGAGCACTGCCAGGCCCAGCTCCTAGTCACTTTAGACTTGAGGCACATCTCCTGTGCCTTGTGTCTGCTCTCACAGCTTGATGTTCCATCTTACTGCTATGTCCTACCTTGAAGGTTAGAACAGGGTTAGGAAACGAGGAAAAATGGGCGCTGGAAGTCAGGCAGACTAAGGAGAGCCCCACAAGTTCCTGGCTGTTGCTCTGGGATCGGAAATGGTCTCATGTCTCAAGAGGGAGGGAAACAACTGACTCCTTGGCATCTTATTATAACATTTCCATATGTTTCATTCCCAGATGAGGTGAAAAATTTTAATTAATTGTCTTTAGAAACTTAACCACACAAATATATGAAAAAATGTGTGATATTTAGGGGAACCTATTGCAGAAATGTCTGTGAGTACACTTGTTTTCACATGCTTTTGTTATTTCCTGCTGTTCCGAGACTTTCTGTTGGGGAAGAAAGTCTGCTTTTTGTGTTGTTTTTAATGCTTCAGCAGTCTGGTGTTCCCGAGTCTGTTGGGATACTTGATCATGAAAGCGGACCTTCAGACAGATTGGTCTCTACTTGGTTTACTCTATGGCACATGCAGCAAGTGCAACAGCACTGAAAATATCCTTAATGTGTGGTGTAGAGCTGATTTTCTGCAAGTGTAGTAGCTATTAGTCTGGGGGCTAAGGGTGTCTGGCAGCTTAGCCTGATACGTGTACAGAAGTCTCACAGCTTAGCACCAAAAGCAGTAAGGTGGTAGATGATGGCAAAAATTGGTCTGCCCAAAGTAGCAGACCTGTCAACTCTACTAAAGATCAGTACAAACATGAAGCTCAGTGCTAGGGAAAAGCTAACTATTTTTTTCTTTGAAGTTATTTTGTTGAATAATCCTCTAAAAAAATGATGCAGAAGACTGAATTGTAAAGTTTAGTCTTGCAGTTGCTCACAGACAAGGTGAACAATGGTTCAATAACAAGGATGTTCTGTGTAGATGATATTTGAGAGTACTAGGTGAATTACTTTGGTCTAGATTTCTCTTCTAAAAAAATGTATGTAATGTCTTATTTATAGAGCATGTCAGGGAGAGCATGCAGCCTAAAACAGTATTTTATGTCTAACTTTAAACTGCTAAATTATACAGGTTAAAAGCTGAGATGAATTTGTGTGTGTTTAAAAGTGCAGCAGCTGTGGTGGCCCAAGGCATGTATCAGTCAGGTGAGACAGAGGTGTGACACTCAATGTTGTTGCAAACATCATATTGTCAGAGGACTTTCTTTATGGATTGTCAATTCAAGACGTGTATTATTTATTTATATATATTTTATTATTACCAAAAAATGCTGGAGTTATGGTGGCAGCTTTTTATGGTAAGGGATTGTAGCTGATCAGTTTGGAGAACTGTGCAGTTTGGTCTGTGGCTTGTATATTTTTGGTTTGATAAATTAGTTCTTGCTGTCTGCGCCCTTCCTGGTGTGAGAAGGATGGTTTGTGCTAGATTTCACTAGTGAATGCTGGTCACAAGCTTTGAAAGATTTTGGCATTGCTTGTTGCTTAACCAACAAGTAAATGTGAACCATTTCTTCTTTTCTAGCATTTCTTCCTCCTACTCTATCACTGATGCAACTGCTCTCACCAGTATTGAATAAACGGTCTCCTGTTATAACAACTGACATCTGGAAGACTCTTCACAGTATTTCACATAGCAATGTTCTGACTCAGCCATTAGTTGTCAGAGCTCAAATTGGGGTCATCTCAAGAAATCTGTAATGCCTTTTACTTCTAGCAAGAGCTGGCCTGAAAATCTGCTTAATGTTGTCATTCAAAATTTACATGGTTTCATTAGGCTTATTAAAAGCAATGAAAAATGCAGCAGTACGTAACACTGATAAAGCCCTTTCACCTTGCTATTTCAAATCACGTTTATGGACAATGAATTTAGCTTCCCAGTAGCCCTGGGCACAGGTATTATCTCCATTTTATGGACAAGAAAACTGAGTTAGATTCAATGACTTGTCCAAGGTCATACGTAAGACTGATAGTATTGGGGAGAAAAAACATGTCCAAACTTCTGTCTTAATTACATGATAATTTTTGTGAATAAACTCACTGTCTTAGAAAAGATGCATTGATGTCTTTGTCTTTAGGGTTTTAAAAATTATTTTCAGGACTAATTTTGCAAAAATTAATCTGTATTTTCCTCAGAAGCATGATTTTCATGACTGAGAATATTAAGAAGACTTCATATCCCTTTTTGTAGACTTCAGTTCACTGCTTCCCACAAAAACTTTGTTGTAGTCTACTTTGGCTCTGTTGTTCTCTGCCTTTGTGAAATAAAGCTGCCCTCATTATTTAGCATTCTTACATTTGCATATGTACAAGGGGGAACAGCTGCTTTCTGCAGGGATTTTGTGTACTCATTCATATTCCCACAGTGGTGGCCTTGTTCTGAAGCACACTGCTACCCTGTGGAAAAGCAGAAGAATACATGGACAATATAGAAATCAGTCTGTTATTAAACATTGGGAAGTACAGCAATAAATGGAAAAATACAACCAGAGAGTTACATTTTTAGATCTGAAGCAAGTGCCATGTAATGATGATGTATAAAAGCATCTTCCTTTAAGAGCTTCTGGAAAGTTTGAGGAAAAAATTATTTTCAAAAGAAATTTTGCAGTCCCCTTCAGTTTTTTGGGAACCACCCCCCCAAACTGCAAAACAACCCAACCTAATATTATTATTAAGAATGGTTTGTGTTTAAAAGAAAAAAAAAAAAAGGTGGTGCTTATTTTTCATTTGAAGGTGATCTTGGCCTAGATAATAAATAGCCATTCCCATATTCATGGACAAAAAATTGTATGCCTCTATATGGATATAAACTTGAGATTTCCAAGTATCATCCAGTCAACAGTTCAGTCCCCAAAGATTTGTGAATAGCTAGCCAGTTACAGGATTTTGGCCCTTTTTAATTACACTTTTACGAGGTATTTTCTAATGCCTCAAGTTGGATTTTAAAGTTATTTAAAAATATATGAAAAATTAAATTTTTTAAAAAAGAGATTAATTCTCTCCATAAACTGAAGGACTTAAAAATCCCTAATTCATGTTGGAAGTATAGAGAACTAAAGCACTAGACAGAGATGTAAGAACACATTAAGGAATGTGATTTGTACACATTCTGTAAAAATGAAACTTCTTAATGAGTTTTGAGAACTTTGCTTTTCAGTTCTTTAGAAAAAAGCAAATACATTCACTCTGCTTTGTTTTTAAAATTTTGAAGCATCTTAAAGTGACTTTGAAGAAGAACTTTGTGTCCAAGTGTATGCAATTTTATCTCGAAGCATTAAGACAGGTATATACATGAGGTTGTGAAAACCTGTGCAGTAAGAATGGCAAGTGTTAGAATGTGATAGTCACAACTGGACCAACCATTTAAAGTAATACAATACAAATATGATTCTGAAGCATTTGCTTCATTGCTGATATTTTTTTCTTGCTATTTTGCCACCTTCTACTGTTGGACTACTTGTTTTAATAGTAGCAGATAACATTAAAATATTTTCAAGAGGGAGGAAAGCACTTACAGAATTATTAATATTCTGCTTATGGATATCTGAGGGTAAAAAAAAAGGAAGATCATAGGCTGACCTAGAGACCTTGGCAGTGTCCTTTAAACAAGCATTAATCATACCTAGTGCATCAAATCCTCATGTGCAAGATAACATTAGTGACCTCTCCAACTGAGAATAACAAATGACTCCTAATTTTCCTTTCTGTGCATGACAGTAGTGTTGACAACCTCTATGTATATTTTTTTGCCCTGTACCTAATCAACTGATCATTCTCAACACACAATTTTCCTTGAGGTACATCTTTTCATTCTTATTTTTGCGTGATGGGAACCTATGTAGAGAACGTGTAATGGATTAGTCATCATATAG
This sequence comes from Antrostomus carolinensis, assembly GCF_000700745.2. NCBI lineage: Eukaryota > Metazoa > Chordata > Aves > Caprimulgiformes > Caprimulgidae > Antrostomus > Antrostomus carolinensis. The sequence goes on from NW_010312288.1 coordinate 53,372, forward strand.
GCATGTTTATTTCTATTGGGATGTCTAAAAGCAAAGTAGTTTCTGAATCTTTTATGCTGATGAAATGATGTACCGAACAAGGGGAACTGGATTACACTGACTAGGTAAAATATATAAAATTTGTAAAGCTATGCTTCAAAATGTGGGTAAAAGTACACCATGCTACCGCATTCTTGGGGAAAATGCATATTGCTTAAAACACTTTTGATAGTGTCCTTAGTCATATGAAAAACCTAAAATAATCCATGAATTTTCTACATTATCTGTATGAAAGTTGCTTAAAAGTCCTAAAGGGGGCATTACTAGTTGTAACCGGGATTGTGATGTGCTCAGAGATATGTCTTTATATGCAGTTAGAGAGTCAGAGTAAATACTTTAGAGCTAAACTGAAGAGTTAATTGCCTGTCAGTTGCTGGAAAGGTCTTGTCAAACCAACTATAACCCTATAATGCCTTAGTCTTTATTCTGCAATGGCCAACGCTGCAACTACAGGGTACTGGAGGGGTCCACAGGATCAATGTGTGTTAAAGGGTTAACAGGCACCTTAGGCAATATTTTGTGACTGTTGCTGCCATCACAGAAATTGCCTCAGGATTTCAGTGTTCTGGCCTGTCAGACTTGCTATTGCTCCACCACCTGCAGTCTGATAGCTCCAGCTGGTTTCCTTCTTCTCCCATTTTTGCAGCCTGGCCTTTGGCATGAGCAGTGGCTGCTTGGCTGAGCCCCGCAGAAACTTGCAACTCGTTGGCTATCCCGATATTCAGTCAGCCCTTCACCATGGATTTGGAGGCAAAAGCAACGTGCGATTTGTTGGCACCATGGGGTGCTGCAGATCAGAAGTCTGGTCTTACTTTATCTTTAACTGGTGTTGCCAACTATTAGTCTGGCTCCCCAGACATTTTCCTGGCCGAATTTCACTGAATGGCATTGGGACAGAGTTCACAGAAGTCTGATGTATTTTAAGATTTTGCTGCAGCTGCAGACTTTCTCCGTGGCATCTGTTTACTTGTTTGTTCTTTTTTGCACTTGTGTCATTTAGAGACCAAATTAGCAGCCTCTGCTGCTAGTTGCGAAAACTGAATGGTTTGTAGGAGAATGTGTAAGAGTAGAGAAGGATACCAGATTAAATCTCAGAAGACTAAGCACTCTGAAGTACCATGTAACGTCTTTTTAAAAAGTCGTAATGGGTGGCTAAATAAACTCTGTGGGTTTTAGTCATGTTGCTGGAAGCTTTCAGGAAAACCCTCTGAGTGGTGGTTTCAACCTCCATCCACTGGTCAGTCAAGACTAAGTACAGTTGGGCTTTTTTGACCGCTCAGCTAGTAAAATTGTCAGTAGGATAAAGTGCAACCCTCTTATTTGATCGTACAGTCAATGTCCAGGGTACTTACCTTGTTCCAATCAGTTGCAATAGGTGTCTTTGTCATGGTTGCTCTTTTTATCAGTTGCTTGGGTATTGCAAATTAGAGATGATTAGACACTTCCCATAATCCAACTAAATACTGTAGCTACATTTGAACTGTAACACTATTATTTCGCTGAAGTCCTCTATGTGATTTTTGCCAGAGGTTTAAAATCCCTGAACCAGATCATATTCTATATTACAGAAATCTTCAAAAAAATATTTTATGCAACAGCTTCCAGTTTTGTGGGCTTCGATTTATAGAATCATAGAATGGTTTGGGTTGGAAGGGACCTTAAAGATCATCTAATTCCAACCCCCCTTCCATGAGCAGGGACACTTTCCACAAGATCAGGTTGCTCAAAGCCTCATCCAACTTCTGTATAACAGAAGAAAGATTAATAAATCTGAGCCACCATGCAATTTGTAATCCTTCACACACTTACAAAATGCCTTTTTTTCCCCAATAGGTTTAAATCCTAGTATGCTTTTTAACCAGTAAGATTCAGGCTTCATTCTTTTTTTGCTGACTTGTCTTAGGTGAAGATCTATAATTTTAGTTCAAAAAATTATTTCTACTCTGAATTTGAATTTCTAATTGGCTAAAACTCCTCCAGAACTTGCAGAGAGAATGTTTTATGTGCTCTACTGTGTTGTCGGATAATAGCTGTGCCCTACATCTCTTCTACTCAACCTGAAAAGGACACTACAGATGAGAGATGTGAAGTTCAGTCTTTGTCCCCGAGACTGTCACCACAGCTAGCTTCAGGTCATGGTTAGTCAAAGCTAATTGCTTCTCAAGGTGGAAGAGAGAGAGTCAGAAGATTGGTGTGGTTTTTTTCTTTTTTTTTTTTCTTTTTTTGGAGGTGTGCTGACTTGTTTTTTGCTGCAGCTCACCTCTTTCACCCTTCAAATGGTGTTGTTCAACAGTGTCACCTTTCTGTGTTTAAAAACCAAATTATATGCCTTAGATGGCTCCATATTATATGTGTTCAGTCATGTTTTTTAAGACTGACAGGGTTTCAACAGTGAAATGTAGCAAATCTGTGCTGATTTTTGGGTTGTCCATCTGCTTAATAAGGTTCTGTATTGTTAATCAACTCCCTCTGTTGATGTTTTCTCTACTGGCCTTCAATCGTTGTCCCTTCAAGTTAGTGCTCCTACTATAGGTTTGTTTTTTTCTGTTTGGTGGTTTTGTTTTGGCAATTTTGTTTTGGTGTTTTTTTTCTAATCTATTTCAAGTTATAAATCAAGCAGATCAAGTTTATGATGTATGCTGTGACTATACCTGGTAACTAAGTCAGTGTTCTGTGCTCTGCCAGTTGTGTTTAAGTGCATTCCTGAATCCAGGTTGCATCTCCAGAGCCAGATGGATAACTTAGGCTCTGTCTTGGCCAAAGCAGCATGTTTCAGTTTCTGTTGTGAACATGAGTTTATCTGATTTCTCTCTTAATGCTTGTTTTCTTTTTTTAAACAAACAAACAAACCCCCACCTTGGTCTGCTTAGCTTGCTTAAGAATTAAGCAGTTGTGATATTCTGACACTGAGATTGAATTCTTTATGGGTATTAAAGTTGTTATGCCCTGTGCAGATAATACGGTATCATGCTTCTCTGAAATGTTACCAAGAACCATAAGAACTATGACATGATTGATCATGCAAATTAACTTTTTAAGGATTTCTACTTTATTTGTCCTTAAACATGAATTCTTAAAGTAGTACCTTTAAAAATATTTGCAGATTTACTCCTTTAAGTTGTCAGTTTAGTTGCATAATCTATTTTTTGCTGTTGTATACCATGGCAAATTAAGCACAAATAACTTCATAGATCTGAAAGTTTAGCATGAATTTAGTGTGTAGCTAAGAGTACTGTCTACATTAATTCTTCTTAGTTGTTTAGAAAGTTATGCTTTGATTAATATTTGTCTCTTGTAAGGGTAGAAGTCTCAAAATGGAGAAAAGTATTGAAGGACTACACCAGTCTATTGTAAAATTCAGTTCAGAACTATTGAGGTGTATGTAGATGTAACTAAATATTTTTGTCTTTGTTGTAGTTAAACATTATTGTTTTTTCCTTTCTCACTATAGACTTCATTGTGACCTTTTTTCTTTTTGTGTAATCTTAATTTAGTGCTACTGCTTCAGCTAATTTCTTTGAATAAAGGATGCTAATTTACATGTATTTACACAGATGGCCATCTCATTTTTTTCACTTAGCAATATGCTACAACACATTCTTTGCTGTTTTCCCTGTTTCTATAGAAATTTCTTGCACAAATAAAATCTTTGTGTGACTTCATAATTATAATAGCTTTTAACCTTATTAATTAAAAAAAAAATAAATAAAAAAGAAGTCAGGAGGGTACCTTTTGGAGTAATAAAATATGACAGGAGATGCTGCCTCCAAGAAATAATTAAATTGAAAAGTTATAATTTGTGTGAGGGGATCTTTCTGAGACTATTTGTAAACTTTTGATTTCTAAATGTTGCCTTCAGGCTTGGTAAGAAAAGCTCACTGTTTGTAAAGATTATCCTGACAGCAATATGCTGGGTCAATTGTCAAGACATGTTTAGCATGGGGGGATATATTAATCTGCTATAGCTCCCACTGTAAGTGGTTGGAATAAATAGAGGGCTTAAGCAGATGAAGAGGGATTAACTGTGTAAATTGAGCAAACTCTTCAATCACTAAAACAGTGATTTTACAAAGGATTAGTCTGCTTTTACAAATATTGATTACTGATTTGTTACTCGGAATGAAGATGATGTAACTTGTGCAGTTGCTATGTAGTATGCTATGTGAAGTGTACATCGTTCATATTAATGGGATTGTCATGGGCATTACAGAAGCTGACAGATTTATTATAGCAGCACTGTTAGCATTGTGATAGTTAAGGTTGTGTCAGCATTGCCATTAAAAGTCCCGTTTTCTTTTTTTGGTGTTCATAGATCAACTTTAAAATTTACTTTGAAATTTGGCAATACCAGTTTAAAGTTTTCACATGATTATTTTTGTGCACTTATAAAGATAACTGAATCAACACACTTTAAATTAGAAGGAAATACTGTACCTTATTTTTTTTAACATTTGCAAGTTTGCATTCTTTGTTTTTAGTACAGCTTTTGAGTGATACTGTGTATGTTCAGTAGTTTTGTTAAGCCAGGTTTGTAGAGGAGTGTATGTGTGTTAACCAGTTACTATAAAGTGAAAATAACCAAGGAATTATTGTATAAATGAGCTCTTTTGCCTGTCTAAAGGCCTATCCAGCTTTTTTCCAGGCTACTAGTTATCTGATAAAGATTATTTGTTGCAAATCATGTCCCACTTATGCCCGTAGGCCATAGTACTATCACTAAATACTGTCCACAGACCAAACAACGCTACTCTTAGTGAATTCATACACCTTTAATGTTACAACTGGTTTAAGTTTCAACAGTGGTATATTCACCAGTCTTTCTAATAATTGATTTAGATTTATGTGCAGAGGTAGGCTTAAGGAAAATTCAGGTGTGGTGTGAAAATCAAGGGACACAAGATAAGAGTTCTGTGAGTTTGGAAAAAGTCCCACTGACATTTATTCAGCAACTTCCTCATTGTAAAAGTCTTAAGTTTAAAAAAAATGTCCATTTCTTACAATGGGTTGTCTTTCTCCTCTTATACAGATATCGCAAAACTCAGTCATAGCTCTTTTCTTGATTCTGTTTTCCCAAATTGTGGCCCCTTTTGCAGAATACGGTGGGAACTCTGGTTTGCAAACTTCTAATCTCTTAACAGTTTGGGATTTCCCATGATGCTGAAGATACAGAACCTGTATTCCTTTACCAGAGGAAAAGACAAGCTGGCATTTAGCAAGTCAATATAAGTGACTTTGACTTTTGGATTTCAATCCTATTTATCCAAATAAAAATAATTGTTGCTAACTGCAAATAAAAATTATTATTTCAAATAGTCCTTCTTGATACTAAAACCAGTAAGAACTGCATAGAGTCATCTGAGATAGAGAATATGTGTGAAAAAGGAAATACATTCTGTAGCTTGATATCACTCAGGCCACTGAAAAATTAAAGTGGACATTTTGAGTGACTAGGTGTAACAAAATGGGACTTAGGGGAGAATTGGAACAGTTGGTCTGATATCTTCTCTCTTGTTCAGAGCCTAAACAGCTTCTTCTAGAGCTCTTGTTACTTGCATCTTTGTGTATGATTTCTTCTGGAGACTTGAAATGGAGTGGAAAATATGAGTGTGCTCATTCAGAAAACTTGGAGTTGATATTGGAAGGTCATTCTTCCAGTAATTCTCAGTTTTCCAAGGTGAATGACCACTGAAATTTACATCTGGAAAGCCTTCAGAAAACACAAGTATTCTGCTGGCTTCTTACAGTGTTTCCCTTGTTCTTTAAAGTTTGGTGTCATACAATTCCAAAACAGGAGAATTTTTTATCTTTGTGATGGCAACTTCCTTGTGAGAGGAGGTTTGAAAATAGCAATATGTTTTTCTGACAATAGGACCTTTGGGTTTTTATTACCTCTTTCAGGGTACTTAGAAATAAAGACACTGTGTTAGTCACTTTGGAGTTTTTTTTACCTTTTAAGTTTTCTCATGGTCTTGCTCTGTAGATTGAATTTTTTTTTAATTATTATTATTTTTTTTTTTTTTAGTAAGTGCAATGTCATTGTTGCAGGAGACTGTAATTCTACCATAACTTCCTACTTCTATATGCTCAAAGGTATTTGCTGTGCCTTTTGTGTGCTGTAGTGGGAAAACATGAAAATTTCATGTGAGATTTTTTTTTATTTTGTTTTTATTTTAAAAAAGCTTGTCTTTACATGCAAACTGCAATGTAAAGTCGTACTTCTATCTTAATTCAAATTAGCTTTCAAATGCAGAGGAGCTTTGAGTGTGATAGTTCACTGATCACTGAGCATAGCTTTTTACTTAAATTATCAGTAGTAGAAGAAATAAATCAAAAATGAAGCAAAGAGGCAGAACATTCAAGCCATTTTGTGTTTTCAGGAATACATAAATGTGGAAAATGAAAACCATAGCTTTCGTGAACCTCTTCACTGAAAACTGCAAATGCCACTTTTAAATATGTGAGCCTGTCTTTAGCCGGCTGTAGGAATTCTAATTTCTTCCTTTATACAGATGAAAGATTTTTCAGCTCCAACCAGTAATGTTAAAACTTTTTTTGATCAAGGATATGAGCTGTTGGAGCATTTAAAATGCTCGAAGTGTGTACGTATGTTTCCTTTCAGAAGCTTAGCAGGCCAAGCCTTTGGCCAGGAGGTAAAACAGTTGGAACTTTGCAGACTACACAGCTAATTCAAGAGGGCTGCCACTTGGCATAAGTGACTTTCTTATATAAAACATCATACAATTTACTTTGGGGTTTTTAATTGGTGTTTTGTGGTCTGAGAACACAACTGAGTTTATGGATACAGGGCAAAAATTTGGGAAATGATAAAATTAAGTGGCTGAAAATTTATATGCTTTTTGTTTAATTGATGTGTGATTTGTGAAGAATCTAGCTTGCATGATATTACCAAAATTTGGGTAAGAGTCACAGAGTTCATGTGATCTAAGCTCTTGTAGATCTGTCAAAATGTTGTTGGGTAATAAATCCTTGGATTACTAGCATGCTGAAACTAAGAGAACATGTGCTACTAATTTTTAAATATAATTTGAAAGTTCATTGTTTAGCTTTGTAAGAAATTACATTTGTCAGTTTTTCTGCCAAAACATATTAAATCTTTCTCATGTTCAATTAAATAGTTGTCATTGCTTAGTCTCAGTTTAGGCTTATTTGCTGAATGAAATGTGCCAGTTGCCCAAAGACGAAATTTTAGACCCTTCAAAAGTACTAATTAAAATCATTATGATAAACTCAGAAAAGTAAGAGGAAACTTGTAGTTCTGTTTACCTTAAGTCTTTCTTAAGGTATTGTGATATGTGGTTATTTCCAAGGGATTCTTATGCTTACCAGGTGGCTATTTAAAAGCAGTAGTAAACTGCAGTGTACACTTGTATTGTATTATTACCTTTCCCAGATGTTTTAGATGTTAAGCTGAAAATTTTTTTTTCACCTGGATATATTAAATGCTGGCTTTTAACTTGCTGTTTGATAAACCTATAAGACTTTCTTCCTATTAGTCATCTGGGAATACAGGAATCATGATGTGGTTAAAGATGTTATCCATATGTAATTTGACATCATGCTGGTCATACTCCAGCTGTAGACTCTTTATTCCCAGCCTTTTAATTTTCTCTGATTAGCTAACAGCACCTTCTGTGGTTCAGCTATTGTGTAGATATTCTGAATCTTTACTTAGGGTTTCTAATCAAAATTGGATATATGTGCTTGTCTGGGAGATGATGCTGGGAAATTTCAGCTTGCCTACATAATTTCATGAGAATTTCCAGTACCTCTAATTGATCCATGATGGTCTATTTTGATTTGCTTCTATCTGCAATGCGGAGGCATTGTTTTTATCTCTGTGTTTTCCTGCATATTTTATTCTTATAACAAATTATGAAGCTGAGCTTCTTGTTGCACAGGCAAAATTTGTGTTGTCGATCTCTACAACTGATGCACTTTTCTTGATAGATGTAATGTGGGCCTCTGATTGAAACCTTCCTGTCTTGTGCTGAAATGATTGATTAAACTTCAATGATCCTTGCAGGGATTTAAGCAAAACTTTTACATTTCTATGCCTTCTATTACAGTGGCATGAGTGGTAGACCTTGTACAAGAGACCTTTTCTTTCCTGCTGTGTCTTCTTTCTGTCTTCTTGCCTCAGAATTGTTGAGAAACAGCAGAAGCAGGAAGGCTGCTCCTGTGAAGCATGCAGTGGCCCCTTTTATAACCCTGGAGGATAATGCCTGCTCACAGCAGAAAACATTACATTTTTTTGTTTCTTCCCCACCATGTGCTGTGGGTGTCATTTGTAAAATTTTAATAACTACCAATGTGAAAGTCAAATCTGGATCAAGGAGTGAAAGCCATGAACTCCTCTGTACATTAAGGTGCTATGCAAAATCTAACAGTGGGCATTTTAGAACCAATTTGAAAGCCAAGAAAAGAATATGTAAGTCCAGGAGAATGTTGTTTTATAAATTCAAAGTTAAGTTTGGATGAAGAGTGCATGATCCAGGATAATTCCATTAGGCTGTAGATCCTGGTGAACTGAGTCTGGCTGGCTCCTAATTTATTAAAAAAAAAAAATTAAAAAATTAGTCAAATGAAATATGTTACAATTGCTAAAGAAACTTTGCTCAGAAAACAGGTGAGGATTGAGAAGCCATAGATTTAAGATTTTTAAAATTTAGAATATCTAAATACACAGTTATTTCATTAGGGGCTAAATGAAAATGACAAAAAAGATTCCAAGCATGCTAACTGCTTAAAAGAACTAAATATTTATGTAAAGAACATGTTGCAGTGGTTTTTAGGCTGCCTGGCTGACTGCCTTCTCCTGAGCTTACAGGAAGGAAGGGAGGAGAAATGCTCATACCATTCTCCTTCCAAGGGAGGAGTCAAGGAGAAATACTCAGCACTTAGGCCTCTGAGAGTTTGGGATAAGTGTTTGTAACCCAAACTTCATATCCCAAATTAGAAAGAATTAAAACTAGAAACAGATGACACTGCTTTAAGTATTCTTTAGTAAAATACACTGCTGACTCTTCCTAGAGGAATATACCAAGGCAAGTTATTCTGCAAAAATTATTGTAAACTATTAGAGAGACACAACAGTGAATTAGAGAACACAATAGTGAATGCTGGGGATGGCTCCAGAGCAAAACTTTATAGACTAGACAATCTTTGGAACAAGCAGTTTGGAGACCAGAATGCTAACTTCTCTTGAACCAATATTTCAAAAGCTAAACATTTTCATTATATTTATTCCCCTGAATGAAATGCACTGTTCTTTAACATTTATCTTTTGATTCTTGCATGTTAAACTAATTCAGAGTTATTAGGCTACTGCATTTGCAAAGTACTGAAGTAGTATTTGTGAAAGTGTTCAAGTCAGTTAATGAAGCTAATGAGATGTTATGTGATCTTCCTACTGATAACTTTTCCTTAATCGGAAGACTCTAGGAAATGTGATTTTTAAAAATTCAGTATACATTAATCTTCTCTTTTAATAAAAAAAAAAAAAAGTAGGGAGAAGGTATGCATATGAAAGTAAACACTTCCTCTTTAGCCTAGATTCACAGTGCTTGTGCAACAGATGTGACCCCAGTGTATTGCTATGTACAGATTAAAAGATAATTGAATCCCTCTGCAGTAGCTATTAAAAATGGGTAAATGCTGTATTTCCAGATCAAAATGACATGGAGAGATAGGAAGAATTTTGGGAGAAGTGTGTGAGAAGGGGGGTGGGAAGGAAGAAAAGAAGATAAAAATACTTTTTGTGTTGCTAGAAACATTACTCCTTCTTTGCTCAACTTTAACACAAATATTTTGAGAAAAGCTTTGCCAATTTAGAATTGCAACGCAAGTGATATCATAAAAGCCCTGAGCTTGAGGACAAAGCCCCCTATTTTATGCATTTTAAAGGATATTATTTCAATACTTAGAGTAGCAACTCTTTGTTTTTAGAGAAACGTTCAATTTCATACTAGATTACAAGATATTGCCATCATTTTTCCTCTCTGTTTTCTGGCTGATGTAAAAGTTTTTGCAAAGAGTAACTCAAACAAGAATGGATTTCATTTTCTCCTTTTCCTCTTCAGTGCAGTGAAAAGGAAGCTGAAAAATAATTTTCAATAATAGTGATTTTAGACCCACCATTTTAGGTGGTGTTTTTTTTTGAGTTAAGATAAAGAAATAACAATCACTGTTTTCTCTGTATAATCAAATTAATGTATTTTGTCTCAGCAGTTTTCTTTTACCAAGGACTGAAGAACAGTGAATTATTCTTGTTTGAGCAAGAAGTCTTTACCATTATGATAGTTAAACCTCTGGTCCTCTACCAGGAAAGCAAGCTGTAATCAACCACTTAGCTATTACTGAATTACACTTATCTCCACTTCGCCTGTTTAACTTCCCATAAGCATGCTAAGCACCTCTTTAGAATGCATTGACCTCTAATTATTTCTTGCTTTATGTATCCCTTAGCCCACATTGAAGAAATAAAAAATATTCCTATTGGTATACAGTGCAGAATAATACAACCTGGTTTCGTTTTATTTATTTTGCAAACAGAATGAAATTTTGACACCATTGGGTCCTCCAAAAATCAAAATACCATGCATAATGATTGAATTTCATGCTTTATCATGTGAAGTGGCGCTCATGAAACTGTTTTTAAGTAATAGGCCAAATTCACTATTGCAGTGGGGTGCAAATTGCATCATTCAGGCTTTTGACTGTCTGATTACGGAGTTGCAAAAATTGCAGCTGTGCCATAAACTGTAGTCTGAGGTCTTTCTCAAGTCACAAGATGCACTGGATTTGTGGGATTTCTGGAACCTGCACATTAATACTATGTTAATAATGTTCATGTTTTTCTGAAGTCAAAGCATGACCAGTAGAAAAGCTGGCTTTATGCTTGAGTGAGAGCATTTCACTTTCTGTACACTGGAGGAATTTTTAGCCTGGCAGCAATAGCATTATAATAACTGCCAGCTGCTCACTTGGCACAAGAGTGCCTAGAACCAAGAGGAAGAACCTGGTGCATTCTATGTGTAATTTACTTTTCTCTAAAACTTGAAGGTTTAGGCCGCATAAATATTTTGATCTGGTCTTTGATGGCCTTTGTACACATTAGGCTGGGAATATGCATGTGGAGCATAGCTTGCAGATTTTATTTTGGAGTACATTGAAGTAGTTCCCACCAGTATAAGAAGAGAAATTATTCTGGGAGATTCATCTGTGAGTGGGTGGTCAAGAAAGAAGGAAAATTTTTAACATTAAACAGATGGACTTCCCTTATTTTATATTGGTGGATGCAAGACAATAATCTCCCCAGATATTGGATAGTATTAACCTGATTTTCACATCAAAAGAGTAAGGTTCAAGACATGATTTGTGAGGTAGAAACTTGGGAATGGAAGGGAAACTTTTTTTGTATCCTCAACTTTATGCTAGCCTACGACTGTCAGGGCAATCATAGAGCAGAAATTAGATTTGGAAGGGTACACAGGAGTAGTATCTTTCTCCACCTTTAAACTCACACAACTGCAAGCCACAGTGTCACTTCACCTCTGCTATTTAAAGGTGGCATTGGAAACTACAGTGTACCAAAGGAGAAACCAAGGAAGACTACAGGGGTTTTTAACATCTTTATTTCTGAATCCTTGGGATGTAACTGGAAACAAACTATACAAGGGTAGGAAGTAGGTAGGAAGACATGGTAGTCTCTGCTAGTCTGATTTTGGGAGAGAAGTATTGCTCTGATCTGGTAGTCAGTTTGACAATAAGTAACTGAGCAACAAACACTGAGGGCCCAAGAAAGTTAATACCAGTAGGTGCTGTCTTGTGTCCTTAGGATGCAAGTTCCTCATATCTGAACATTGCATTTCTGACAGTAAACAATCTCTATAGTGAAATTAGAAGAAACTGAAATTTAGGACACTTCACCTGCATCCATGAGGAAAGGGAGAAATTTTCCTTGTCCTGAAGACATCTTGGGGTATGAATGGGAGTATAATATTTGGGAATTGGGAGCTCTAAAGGAGTATGTGATTTGAAGCAAGTTGTTTATTTTACTTCACAGTTCTTTATTAAAAAAAAAAAAAAAAAAAAAAGTAATGCCTTCTTTCTTGGCAGTCTTTCTCTGTGTTAAATAGATTCTTTGTAGAAGAAACTGTGTTATTCAAAGTCCCATGCAGTAGTCAACGCTGAATCTCTGATCTCAGTTGCTAGTGTAGTGTAAACAAATGCTGCTTTACTATAACAAAGCGCTGCTTTAGTGATACTTTTTTTTTTTTTTTTAAGAGATTTGTGCCAAGCCTGATCTATTTCAAATGAATGAGGAAGCAACATCTTGATTGAAAGCAACTGCAAAAACCAATGTGCTATGCAAATCCCAAGCTTTCAGTTGGGAATTCCCACATCTAGGGATTGCAGTTCACTCTAAGTCCTGTTTGAGATGTGGACAAGAAAGTGAAGCAATGAAAAAAATGGAAGCAAGGTAGAAATGTGACACAGTTTAGGAGTCTTATATGCTACTCGAGGCAGTAGCTGGAAAGAAGATTTCATTCTCTCTTCTTTCTTCCCCTCATTGTTCCTGCCGCAGTAGAGCAGTAGAGTATATCTGTGCCTTCTTCCTGCCACATATGCACAACACCTGCAATTAATGAGAATCTGAGAGGAGGTTGTTCTTTCTCTTTCCTTTATACTTTTCATACTACTTATTCTCCCTCCTCTTCCTTATGGATGTGCAGGGGAATGAAAGAAGGAATTTAGCCAGATTTATGCTTTTTCCTTCATATTACAGCTGTATCTGTCTTGGGATATTACAACCAGGTCCCTCTCTCCTATCCATCCACTTAAAGTTCCATTGTATTTTTGTGGTTCCCAGGCTTCTCTGATAGAAGGATGATAATATGCATGTGATCTCTTTCTGCTTCAGCTGCTTACAGATTGTGTGTGGCAGTGGGGCTGGCCAGCTGCTGCCTGTTTTGTGGAATTGTTGCCTCAGTTGCTTTGAGGAGCAGAAAAAGAAACTGTCTTCTCCCCAGGTTGAGGGCAGAAGGAGGATGTCTTTCTGCAGTGTCACCACGACAGTGAAGACTGCTCTTTTTTTGTGCAGGTTCTTTTCCTCATGAGCTTTCAGTGCCTTATGCAAAATAAATGTAGTTTCAGAAAATGCCATAATCAAATTCATCCTGACTTGTCTCGGCAGAAGTAGCAAAACTGAGAGTGCTGTGGAATTTTGACTTCTAGCTCTCCAAAGTAATTAGTTCAAATGGTCTTCTACCTATAGGCAGAATAATATTGAGAAGTCCCTGAAGTACATACTTGTTTGGGAGTATATACGCCATTTGATTTGGCTGTTCATTAAATGATCACTCGCTAAACTTTCTCATCAAAAACCAAACTGATACAAACAGTAATGTATAAAATTAGATCTAAATAATTGTTGAAGTTCTTAAACTCAGAAAGTTAAGAGTGAACTGATTTTGTTTGTTTAATTAGTCTTTGTGTCTTCCACATCTGTGGACATGCACTGTTCTAAAATGAGCTGCACTGGATGAGGTAAAGCTTTAAGTGTTGCACACTGATGCCTCCCAATGACCAATATAAAGCAGCACACTATGTGTATTTGTGAAACTCTTCACCTCCCCCACTCATATTATCATAATTACATCAACTTTTAAAGTAACTATTAAACTTACCATGTACCAGCCAGCAAGTGTCTTTGTGTAAGTTCTCATTTAATGCTGTGCAGTGATTGCATATTATCAAGAGAGGGGGGACAGCTGCAGCATTTTAAAATGCATGTACATGGAGCCAGTAACTCTTGTATTTTTAACACAGTAGTAAGAATTCCATAGCAGCTGAAATAATAGCTAGTGTACTCCTAATCTTTAAAAACACTATTAATACAAAAAATTCAGTGGAAATTTCAAAGTATATAAAATGCTATCTACTATCTTATGGTATACAACAAAATCTTTTGTTGTCTAAAAAGCTAGTTGTTTTATTTAAGGAATGCATTCTCATTTTGAGTGTTTTCATACTTTAAAAAATTAACGTTCTCTGCAAGTTACTACCTCTTTTTCTTGGATTTTTCCCTCTCACAACTGTATTTAAATAAGACCACCACAAACCAACTCATCTGTGGACACTGATTAAAAAAAATATATATTTTAAGGAACAACCTAATATCCAGGAAGTTGGCATCACCTTCCAGAGAGTATTCTTGGTTCATGATCAGACAACTGATCTTTAACCCACCCTGAATAGCTTAAAGTGGGTTTTTTTTAGCACAGAGGTTGTCTGCTGATATCAGTCCTTTTTTGTATGTTTATATTAGTAGAGCTTAATGAGTTTACATATATTTTGATGAATAATTGCTGCTGTGTAAACTTGCCACCTACCTACAGTGACTCTTATGAATATTTAATGATAATAAGTAGTAGGAACTTCAATGTGATGCTCACATGCATTTAAAAATACAGCAGCACAAGAAGAGCTTTTGTTCTGCTTTTTTGCTTTCAGTAAGCAATATGACGTTTATATACATGTTAATTATTAGACATAGCTAACATTTCTGTTCTTAAGACTAAGTTCCATTTAAATCATAATTCTGTTGTTTTAGGAGGGGAAGGATGCAGGATGCAAGATGCAGTTTTTAACATCTAGATTTCTGTTTTAAGTTGAGGCAGGGTTGACTGGTCAGCCTCATTCTTCTAGCTATGAATTAGCAGTTGAGAAAAAGGAAAAAATACAGTGGAACATACCATTTTGCAAATGCAGCCATGTTCTACAAAATCTAAAACTGGTATCTGTGGATCAACTATTTTGCAGATTTCTATGCAATGTCTTTGGTCTATCTAATATCACCTTATAGATCCTACAGGCAATACTTTTGTGTCATATTGCAAATTAGGCAATGTCTGTCAACAGGCATCACCTTTTCTCATCTCTTCAGCTGGTTTCTTTTTTTGTAGGCAGTGTAATAAAGGGTCCTCACCTTATATGTTGTTTCAAGATGTTTTTGTGCAAAGCTGATATAGTAAACCACATTCTTAATTTATTTGTGTTGAATTGTGATACTTGGTTTTGTTTGTACATTTGAAAGCTTACTGCTTTTGTTATCCAACTTGCTTTACAGGCCATGTTCAAAAGTTGCTGCAGCTTGTTTAATTATATATTTTTCCTTTTGAGGCTTGCAGAGCCAGCTATATTTTTCCTTACTAAAGTGGTGAGGACAGCAGCAACAGCTTTGATATTTATAGTTAGAGGGTTTTTGTACTTAAAATAATCTGTCATAGTAGTTACTAGAATTATTTTTCCAGTAGCTCCTGCATATTGAGAGTGTAAAATCCATAAGTTTATTAATGCTACTACAGTATTTTGCTTGAAAAGCATTGCTTTACAGAACTTATTTTTATTTCAGGGAACCAGTTTCCTCCTGTAGCAGCTCAAGATCTTCAGTTTGTTCTGAAGACTGGATACCTGGAAAAACGCCGAAAAGGTAAGTCTGACTATCTTTGTGAAAACTAGTGCGTATTTTATATCTGGGAAGTCTATGTGTTGGTATTTGATGCTATACACAGAAATAACTTTGTACAGGAGTAATAAATAAAATGGAATAGAAGCTGAAATATTGAAATATTATTATGCAAAAGAAGCACAGCACGTAATTGCTCCTGTAGTATTAAAGTAAAATTCTGTTTCTTTATTGACCTAAAAAAAAATCATGCTGTGAAGATCCACTGTCGGCCATAATTCAGAAACTTTCAGATATTTTTGAAGAAAACATTAGGAACATATGTAAAAGTACCATATGTTGACTTCATGTTTCAGTGAGCCTCAAGATTTATTTTCCTTCAAGAGGGCAAATATTGATCTCAGCTTTGGTTCAGTCAATATTTACCTTGATTCAATAAATCTTATATTGTCACTTTAATACCCACTTAATGCTGCAATAACGCTAGGAAATATTTAGGAAGTTGTTCATTATTTCCTTATATTTAATGTTACACATGACTTCTCTCTTTATATGATTTCAAATTCTCATTTGTTTTCTTACCACTGATTTTTATTTCAAATTTCCTTCTCAGTGCCATACATTTCTTCATATCCAGATTTTGTTTTCTTTCCTTAGCACTTTTCCTGTCTCCTGCTCCCTCTTTTTTCACCCTTGAAAAGACGTAACATATTTGTATTCAATGCCATAAGGTAATATAACACAAATTCTATTAATTGCAGACCACAGTTTTCTTGGCTTCGAATGGCAAAAGCGTTGGTGTGCTATCAGTAAGACGGTCTTCTATTATTACGGGAGTGACAAAGGTAATTATAATTATGATAAACTATAAAAATGATCTTTTAATGCACAGAAGAATATGAAAGCTTTAGTGGAGTTGGAAACTGTGAATCTAAGGTCATTTTAAGAAAGCAAATGAAACTTTTAAAAGAATAGTTGGTTCTTAAACAATGCTGCGAATTTTAAAAATGTGTAAATAGTCTTGAATCTGATGTGGTTATTTTCTAAAGCAGGGAAACTGAGGAAAAAAGATTGTTACTTGTAAAACTACTTTGTGCACCAGTAACAGCTAGCTATTAGGTTTGATAGTTCAATTCATTTACTCAAAAGAGCATTTTCTGTCCAAACAGAATTTTCATTTTAAAACACCTTCTAGCAATTATACCTTCTGAATTCCTTAAAGATGGTTCTATGCAGGAAAATGTTAGTCTAAAAACTCCATAGTGGAGTTCTGTGTTTCTTTCTAAATAGCTTCTGTCCTGAAAAAGCTAGAAATTAAATAATAATTTAAGTAAAAATCAGTCATGGAGACTAAGGCTAGCTTCTGAAGGTGACTTTTAATGGCCAATTTAGAAAGAATCTGGCATAAATGTTGGGATATCACTTTGAATTTTAAAAATTGACAGTGAAATAAAGCATACTTTAAATTGTGTGCCAAGTGTATTTGATATTTAAGAGTAAAACAAATTATATACAAATATATCTGAGTAAATTTTAAAAGTGCCATTATGTCTTTTTTTTTCCCCGCCAAAGAATACTTATTCCTGGGCATACTTCCTATCCAAGTTTTTTTCTTCTGCTTATGTTTGTGTGACTGTGGTGGTTTGACCCCATGGGGTCCTGCATTCACTCCCCCGACCTGGTAAGATGGGATGGGAGTCACAACAAATAGGGCACAGGATTAGGAGTGAAGGACAGGGACGGCTCACTCACCAGTTATGGTCACAGGCAAACCAGACTCAAACTTGGGGAAGAAAAATCAGTTTAATTCATTGCAAATCATCTAACTAGACATAGCAACCACATCTTACAACACCTTCCCCCACCCCTCCCTTCTTCCCGGGCTCAAATCACTTTGCTCCTGATTTCTTTACCTTCCCCCTGCAGCGGCACAGGGGACAGGGAATGGGGGTTGCAGTCGGTTTACCATTGCTGCTCTTCCTGGTGTGAAAGTCCAGGAACAAGATGTTCCAGAGCAAGATTCCCATGGATTCACAGACCTCTTCAGGCTCGGCTCCTGTCTCTGGCATGGGGACATCCACGGGCTGCAGACTCACCTCCCAGTTCTGGGGGTCCACCCCCGCTCTGGCAGCAAGCGACTCTCAGGGTCCCAATTTCAGTCACACTTGCCCTCAGACTCAGCTTCTCTGCTTCAGCATGGAGTCCTCTATGATGTACACATGGGTCTCTGCTCTGCTGTTGAATCTCTATGGGCTGCAGGGGACTTTGTCTTCTCCTACTCCAGAGGGTAGAACTGGGTGTGGGTCTCTGTCTTTTCCTCTGGCAATGAAGCTCTCTGTCTGTCTGTCTGTCCTTTGTTTAGGTCGATGATCATCTTTTGTTCAGGTCAATGGCCCCTCCTCCAGGTACCACAGAATCACAGAATGTTGGGGATTGGAAGGGACCTCGAAAGATCATCTAGTCCAATCCCCCTGCCAGAGCAGGAACCTAAACGAAATTACACAGGAAGGCGTCCAGGCAGGTCTTGAATGTCT
>NW_010312289.1:0-5516 GCF_000700745.2 Antrostomus carolinensis
AGATCAGAGTGTACCAGTTTATGGAAATAAAAATGTCTTCCAGGAAACACCATTTCTGGTGAAACACAAGCAGATTTTTCCCAGAAAACCTGGCTAGTGTCTTCCTTGCTCCTTGTGCCCATATCTAAGGATGCTCTGATGAGGACAGTCTCTTCATTTTCTCTAAGACAGCCTGGGTGATCATAGACTGGCACTCAAACCCATCCTGTGAACCCATTTCCTTTAGTAGAAAAAAGTAGACAGAATCCTCTTAGAAGTCACCCACTAGGGATGTCCCCAGAGTCCCAGCCTGGCCCTTAGACCCTTTCTGCTCTACTTACAGCAGTCAGCTACTGCACATAGCTCCATTTACTGAAACGGGTGCAGGCTCAGAGTAAATGGCCTAGCAGGAAGATGACAAATGGATCCAAAATTATAAATGTGCATACCTCTGGGTGTATCATCTGCCTGCACATGCTGGAGAACACAGAAGGGGTGCAGAAAATTCCTCCTCCTCAGTCTTCACTGGAACTGACGGAAACCACAAGGAACTCATCCTTCTTAAAAGACCTCTGAAAGTTTTTAGTTTCAAAATGGTGAAAAAATACATATTATTTTCTCATGTTTTACTTTATACATTGCTGTAATTCAAAAGCTTATAAGACATAATGTCTCACAAAGTTGAGGAAAATGTTTGATTACTTTACACTTCTTCACAGGAGTAAATGGGTGGGGTTTTTTGTTGCCTAAGGAAGTTGCTTTTCAGTGCTAGCTCTGCAGTGGTTACGTGAGCATTTATGGTTCTAAGGCATCTCAAGATTTTGCATGTTGCCTTTCTTTCCTTTTAAGTGATCTATAATTTTCCATCTGTCTCTGATCTACCCCGTTTTTTGCTAAAATCCCAGCTGGCCCATTCGGCTCTGTCTAAGGTGGAAATAAAGCTCCAAGCTATTTCTGGAAGACATCATGTATTAGAAGTTACTTGGTGTTATCTTTCCACTTGTAAACCCCTTGTTGGCTTAGTTTGGAATTAACTCCAGGCAAACATCTCTCAAAAGTAATTGAGAAAATGAAAAGATTTGCTCAGCAGACTTTCAACTGCTTAGTAAGAATTGAACTGAATAACACTTGTGTCACTCAAGCATACTGTAGACTAGGACAATTGTTACCGTTAATATCTAAAAACCATGTAGTACTTTGGAACAGCCAACAAAATAGCTGATTTATACTAGCCTGAGTAATCTTTCAGCTTAATTAATAGCAAGTTAGTCATTGCAATGATAATCTCATATTTGTATTAGCTTAGTGTTCATTCTCAGTTTCCCAGTCTTGGAAAACTCCCTGGTACTTGGCATTGCTCATAGTATAAGAGATTGTCTTCCCAATAAAGGTTATAAACTCTTAGGGACTGGGACAAGCAAAGGAATTAGTATTGTCTCCTTTTCATAGATGGGAGAATAAGACTTAATGGTACGGGACCATTTTAAACAGAAAGTCTCTGTCAGACCTGGAAGCAACCCAGTTCTCTTGAATCTTACTGTCCTAGACATCTCTCATCTCTAGATGAGTCTGCTAGACTTACCTTGCTAGTGCATGGAAATTACCTTATGTGGGAATCTCTATAAATTTTTTATTTTGCCTTAACAATGCTTTTGTCATTATATGTTTTGTTGTTGTTGTTTCTGAGTGCTTGAGAAAATAATACATTGGTTATAAAATACCAATGTTGAGACATTAGATCAGCTTTAATTCCACGGCATTTAGAATAAGGTTGTTCTGGCCAGTAGAAGGGAATTTAGTGTCTCTCAGCTGCAGAGAAGCGATTTTAAAGATTATCTTTGTGGTTACTTCAAACTGAGAGGCAAGAAAGCCTGTTACTGAAGCAAAGTTCAAAAGGACTGGAGTCACAAGGGAAATAATTGGGTCCTATAAAAGCAAGAGCTGCAACAATCATGTTGATTTCTCTGCAGGACAGATTTTATCTAGTCTTCCCAGTCAGTTCCCTTTAAAAGGATAACTTCAAAGATGTTCTCTGCGATGACAGTGCTTCAGTGCCAAACTGCAGCAGCAAGGAGGTATCAACAGGATCTGTACATGCAGGAGCGGTATTTGTTGTTCCCAGTGAGGGAAAGCATCCCTCACTGAATGTCTAAATGAAGTCCTTAGGAAAACAAACTGCCATCTTATTTGACCATGGTACTCAAATGTTGGCATCCTAATGCTCTTAGTGCCTTAAAACTTAGTAGCAGGCATAAAAGCAAGAAAGACTTAAATAAGCCCATGAGTGTGAGGGAGAAATGCAGAGATGGACACTCAGTGGCTCTTGAAGCATGCCATGAGCAAACTAACCTGCCAACGGTGCAAGTTAAAGTCATTGTGTCTTCCTTCCTTTCTCTTGCCCACTTCATTGTACGGACTTGAGTAGGATTTTTATTTTTTTTTCTAGGACAGACAAGTGAGTGGATCCACAACTACTTGCCATATAGCTCCTATTTGTGATTCTTGGTCAAGACCAAAATACCCCTGAGTTCCTTTACAACCGTATTAGGTTAGATTCTCTTTTTCTTTCTGTTTCTGTCTGAGGAAAGAATTTTAGCCTGAAAATTACAAATCAATACAAGTTCTTTGGGAAAATTCCTACATGATTTTGAACAGAGAGCACTTTAAACTCATTTCTTTTGGGGGTGGAAGGGACAGAGCAGGTAATTGCTGGTTCAAAGGCACAGATGCCTGCTGTAGCTGTACATTTACAGCAAGTGTGGGGTTTCTCTGCCCAGGGCGTGTTTCTGCCCAGAGAAGCTACCCTTCGATGTACCTGCACATGGCATTTCACTGCTTCAGCAGAGCAGCCACTTTTGAAGGATTTTGTGTTTTTGGAGGGGTCACTGTCTGTAACTAATAACTGCTTCTTAATCAATAGGCCTGATGACCAGAGTACAAGAACCTCAACCCTATTTGTTACCACTTTTTTCTCTTGTAGTAGTTCCAAGTCAGCAATCTGAAAGGAGAACCCTTAATTTTCCTAAGCCTGATTGATGGCCCACCATCAGCATGCTTGGGATGTTTATATTTTGTTTGCTGTTTAGGTCTTTTGAGTCACAAATCAAAGCACAGGCAAGCTCCAAAGCCCATCATAGAATCATAGAATGTATTGGGTTGGAAGGCACTTTCAAAGGTCATCTAGTCCAACCCCCCTGCAGTAAGCAGGGACATCTTTACTAGAGCAGGTTGCTCAGAGCCCCATCAAGCCTGACCTTGAATATCTCCAGGGACAGGGCCTCCACTACTTCTCTGGGCAACCTGTTCCAATGATCTAACATCCTCATATTGAAAAACTTCTTCCTAATTTCCAACCTAAATCTACTCTTTTCTAGTTGAAAACCATTACCCCTTGTCCTTTTACTACATGGGCCTACAAACAGTTCTTCCCCAGCTTTCTTATAGGCACCTTTCAGGTACTGGAAGGCTGCTATAAGGTCCCCTTGGAGCATTCTCTTCTCCATCATCTTATGCTTTGATTAAGCCTATACTTATGACACTTGTGCCATCTCTCTTTTCTCAGCTGAAAGGAGGGTAGGACTGGTGTGCAAACCCATTGCTACCTTAATGAAATATTTAAATTACTTTGAATGGGATCAAGTACAGTGTGTATGTGATTGATCCCCCGCACCGCAAAAGGAAGAAACCTCTCAGCTGGATGGGTGGAAGGGCTGTCCCCAGCATAAGCCTGGCAAAGGATGTAGATTAGGGACTCTCAGAGAAAATAATTTCCTCTCTCTTTTCCTGTCTCAGGTGGAAAGGGAGTTAGGAGGCACTGGAGACCCCTGAAAATCCTCTGCTTTATCCTCTTTAGGATGAAGCCTGCAAGAAGAATGGAGGAGGAGCGCTGGGGACCTCCGTCCTCACTGGTGCCCTGGGGACCAGAGTGATGGTGTCTGTGTGCCCTTCACGATCCTACACTGTCATTGGCATGTGGCTGTGCTGCACAGCTGAGCCAGAGCCCACAGAGAGCGGCCAGCAACATGGTGCAGGGACAGGTCAGCTCTGCAGCATGCACAAGCTCTTTTCTCCCTCTCTTAGGACTCCATCCTTGTACAAATGGCACCAGTAAAGGGAATAAATACTTACAAACCATGTCAGCAGTACCTGACATCTCTTCCCAACCCACAGCAGGTCTTGGAGCACAGGACAAGGGAGAAAACATCCGTGACCAGAGTATTAAAATCTCTGTCACATGCTATTGGGCTGTGTTGGTGAGTACGCTATGGAAATGGTGGGGAGAAAAGATTCAGAAAGGAAAAGGAGGAGAGTAGACAGAAGAATTATGCTACAACTGTTTTGTGAGGTGGTTTTAGGACCAAATAGAAGAGCTGAGATGTGCAGTAGCAACTGGGCCACCGAGGAAATAAATAGGATGCAGTGGAAATATATGATGAGTATAGAGAAGAGGGGAATTGGTCTTGTATGTTGTAGATAAACTTGAATAATGGGGTCACATACTGCAAGCTTTGTAGTTCAATTTCATTTCCTTCACACATCATTCGGTTGTGTAAAACCTATTTATCTAGTTATCTTCTGAATTTCCTTCTACTCTGCTGCAGCCATTTATGGTTCTTATCTCATTACCATATGCTTCTCTTGGTCAGGAACCATTCTTTGTGGGTAAGATTACCCTAGCAGCAAAACAAAAGCAAATGAGAAAGGACAAAGATGTATCATTCAACATGGCTGTGTCAAAGATAAAACTTGATTTTCTTTTTTTCCCTGTGAACAATTTTCATACTCTATAGTGAGGAATGAGAAGGTAGCTTGCAGTTGGGATTTGTTACATGGTACAATTTCCAAACAGTCACAGAAAAAGGTGGGTTTGTTTAAGTAAGTGCAGGAAACATAAGCTTGACTTTGCTGATGATTTTTCCTTTCTCCCCATGTATCTTGATATCAAAGGAATAATTAAAAAAAAGAGACTCCAGCACCATTTACCTATGTATCATTCAACATGGCTGTGTCAAAGATAAAACTTGATTTTCTTTTTTTCCCTGTGAACAATTTTCATACTCTATAGTGAGGAATGAGCAAGTTAATGCCACATGCCACAGGCTTTTATTTTTTAGATTTTTTTTATTATTATTTTTTTTCTGCAGAAGACCTGAGTTTATTATGTTACAGTGTGAGGAATGTTTATACTGGTAGCAGTTCTCTGATGAAGGAAAAATATTAGTTCAGTTATAGCTCAGGTAATAAGTGAAATCTGAATCTGACATATGCTTGACTAAGCATCAATCCCATCAAAAGAAAATATCTTCAAACTTTAAGATAGCAAGCTTTTAAAGCATAAAAGGAGGCAATGTCTTGACAGTGTCCTTTTAAATAACCTTCAGGACTGAGAGCGCCATTTCTGAAAGCCTATTTAAATTCCTGTAAGCATCTGAGCAACCCAGGGGAGAGCAGGCAGAGGGACAGATAACAAAATCAATACAGGTTTTTAATAAAGACTACATAAAACAGCAAGTTAATGCCACATGCCACAGGCTTTT
>NW_010312290.1:0-274 GCF_000700745.2 Antrostomus carolinensis
GGGTCCCCGGCTCCAGACTGGGGTGCCCGGCTCTGAGGGGGGTGCCCGGGTGGAAGGAGGGGGATCCCTGGCTCATGGAGGCTGCCCGGCTCTAGGCCCGGCTTTTGGCTTCACCCTCTCGGTCCTTAACTCTTTAATGCCTCTCTCCTCCAGAACCGTTCCCGGGTGGCGATTAGCCGACCCCAATCTTAATTAGCAGACCCCGATGGCAATTAGCAGCCACATCTCCCCGTGGGGAAGGCATGGTGTGAACTGAGCTCACTCAGGAATTGCT
>NW_010312290.1:294-537 GCF_000700745.2 Antrostomus carolinensis
AATTCCAGCGCTGCTGCCGCCTCCCCCCGGGTGAGCCCGGGCTCCATCCCGGGGCTCCAGGACAGGAGGGACCCAAAGGGCAAAGTCCACGAGGAGCTTTTCCTCGGATTTTCCCCCAAGTCTCTGCTCTGGCCCTGGGAACGCTCCGCGCAGGCGGCCTCTGTGGCTGAGCCGTGGGTGGTAATGGCCGAGGTTTTCACTCTGTCAAGTGTTTAAAGGAATCACAGAATCCCAGACTGGTTT
>NW_010312291.1:0-248 GCF_000700745.2 Antrostomus carolinensis
CATGTCCCCACAGTGTCCCCCACCACATCCCCTGCCACATCCCCACCATGTCCCCATGTCCCCACCACGTCCCTGCAGTGTCCCCCGCCATGTCCCTGCCATGTCACCAGCCACATCCCCACCATGTCCCCACAGTGTCCCTCACCACGTCCCTACCATGTCCCCGCCATGTCCTCGCCGCGTCCCCGCCGTGTCCCCAGCTGTCCCCTGGCTCGCAGGTGGCTGGTTTCCTGCAGGAGCCGGTGCCC
>NW_010312291.1:372-1690 GCF_000700745.2 Antrostomus carolinensis
GTAGGACGTGTCCCTGTGCCGCCGTGTCCCCATGTCCCTGTGTCCCCATATCCCCATGTTCTTGTTGTCCCCGTGTCTCTGTTGCTGTGTCCCCATGTCTCCATTGTCCCTGTTGTCCCCATGTCCTCATTGTCCCTGTTGTCCCCATGTCCCCGTGGTCCCCATGTCCCTGTTGCCTCCGTGTCCCCATATCCCTGTTGTCCCCATTGTCCCTGTTGTCCCCATGTCCCCATTATCCCCGTATCCCTGTGTCCCCATTGTCCCCATGTCCCCATTGTTCTCATGTCCCTGTATCCCCGTGTCCCTGTTGTCCCCATGTCCCTGTTGTCCCTATGTCCCCATGTGCCCATATCCCCACTGTCCCTGTGTCCCCATGTCCCCATGTCTCTGTATCCCCATGCCCCTGTTGTCCCCATGTCCCCGTTGTCCCCATGTCCCTGTATCCCCGTGTCCCCGCGTCCCTGTTGTCCCATGTCCCTGTTGTCCCTATGTCCCCATGTGCCCATATCCCCACTGTCCCTGTGTCCCCATGTCCCCATGTCTCTGTATCCCCATGCCCCTGTTGTCCCCATGTCCCCGTTGTCCCCATGTCCCTGTATCCCCGTGTCCCTGTGTCCCTGTTGTCCCCATGTCCCCATCTCCCCATTGTCCCCATGTCCCTGTTGTCCCCGTGTCCCTGTTGTCCCCATGTCCCTGTTGTCCCTATGTCCCCATGTGCCCATATCCCCACTGTCCCTGTGTCCCCATGTCCCCATGTCTCTGTATCCCCATGCCCCTGTTGTCCCCATGTCCCCATTGTCCCCATGTCCCCGTGTCCCCACCCTGACCCCTGTCCCACGCAGAGGTGGGTGAGCTGGGGGGACAGCTCTCCGGGGGACAGCGGCAGGGGGGGGGGCCCTGGTGAGGGCCCCTCGTGTCCTCGTCCTCGATGAGCCCACCAGCGCCCTGGACGCCGAGAGCCGGCGGCAGGTGGGAGGTGACACCCGTGTCCCCTCGGTCCCCCTGTCCAGCAGCCCTCTGGTCCCTGGGGGTCCCCTGGGTCCCTGATCTCCATATCTCCTGGGTTCCTGCATCCCCTTCGTCCCCAATCCTGTGGCCCCTGAGGTCCCTTGTCCCCATGCCCCCTTGTCCCCATGGTCCCCAATCCTGGTGTCCTGTAGGTTTCTGGTCCCCATGTCCCCTGCGTCCCTCTCCCAGCAGCCCCCTGATCCCCACGTCCCCTTGGACTCAACTCCCAGTGTCCCCTTGGTCCCTCGTCCCCTTAGTCCCCGTGTCCCTTGGATCCGTGTACCCTGTGGCCCCTTGATTCCCACTCCCC
>NW_010312291.1:1717-2002 GCF_000700745.2 Antrostomus carolinensis
GCCCTGGTCCTCATGTCCCCTGGGTCCCATGTCCCCTTGAACCCTGAGTCCTCTTGGTCCCTGGTCCCCATGTCCTCTCAGTCCCAGCTCCCCATGTCCCCTTGGTTCTTGTGTCCCCTTGGGTCCCACTTCCCCTATGTCCCTGCCCCCCATGTCCCCTTGGGCCTTGGGTCCCCTTGGTCCCTGGTCCCCATGTCTCCCACGTCCCTGGTCCCCATGTCCCCGAGGTCCCCACTGATGGTGCCACCCATTGCAGGTGGAGCAGGAGATCTTCGGCGCCAGCGG
>NW_010312292.1:0-1494 GCF_000700745.2 Antrostomus carolinensis
GCAAAACAGAAAAAAAAAAAAGAAAACCTGTCTTGGTGCTTTAAGGGCTGAAGTTGCAGGCGGCCTCAGCCTTGAGCAATTAATTCCTGACCTTGAGTGAAAAATAAAACAAAGTGGGGAAAAAACAAGAAAGAACGCGTATGGGACAAGATAAGGATGGTTTCCGAGCTGTAATTAGTAACCAGTCAGAAGTAAAAGAACGGCTCGTGACAGGGGGGATTATCCAATCATGTCAGTTGTTCAGGCGCGTGTGTGACAAGGGGCAACGAATCAAAAGTGAAAGAGTGCCACGTGCTTGGGGCATGCTGGAGGGAAAAAGCACATATAAGCAGTGCAAAGCTTCAATACAGTGCTGATGCCTGATGCCTAAACACATCTCAGTGTTGGTCATTTTTTCATCCGCTGCAGTCTGGCAATTTCACTAAATCCAGGAACCCAAGGATGACAAAAACCCACCTGTCACAGAAATCTTAGTTACTGGTCTGGGGTTTCTTGAATAGCAAACCAAGAGAGGGTTAGGAGTCAAGAAACAAGACTGATTTGAGCTAATGAATGGGAAGTGCAAAGTAGAGGGAAGTAGAAAGGGCAGAAGACCAGAGAAGAATGTCTTATGTAGTACCCCTGCAGAGCACGTCACAACAATTTTCTGTTCTGCACTACATAATCCAGCAGTCACATCACAGAACAAGAAAGGAATGCCCTCTGCCTTGCATCACCTCTGACAGGACTGCTTGTAAATAAGCACCCTCAGTTGTAGGAACCACCTTCCTGGAAACACAGTGACAAAAGCAAGGAAATTTAGAAGTCGGCCAAGCCAGGGAATATACTAAGAGTGCTATTGGGAAAGAGCAAAGAGAGCTAAACATACCTAACTACACTGGTTTTATCTGGTGAGATAAGAAAGTACAACAGAGGAAAGTTTTTTAAGCCACTGGAAGAGACAAGCAAGATAAGGCAGGGTAATTCTAAAAAGTAACATACAGGCCAAGTGTTAACTGGGACGGTTATTAGTCAAACTTGCATCAGATCGTAGCTGAGACACCATCCTTACCATGATACAAGCATGAGCCTTATGGTCACAGGATGGACGTGTGCTCTGGAACCTCTCCTGTCCAGCTGTGTCCCAGAAGTCTGCAAGACACAAAAACCAAGCTTAGGCTGACACAACTTTCCAAGTGCTGTTTTCCTCACAACTTAAACCGAGGACGCAAAGCCCAGCCCATCTATTGAGGGTCACAGATTAGGTTTCACCCCACTAATGTGAAACATTCCAGGGTGTGGTGGGTTGACCCTGGCTGGATACCAGATGTCCACCAAAGCCCACTCTCACTCCCCCTCCTCAACTGGGCAGGGGGAGAAAAACATAACGAAAGGCTCATGGGTGGAGATAAGGACAGAGAGAGAGATCACTCACCAATTACTGGCACGGGCAAAACAGACTTGACTTGGGGCAAAAAACAAATATAATTTATTACCAATCAGACAAGAGGATAA
>NW_010312293.1:0-18664 GCF_000700745.2 Antrostomus carolinensis
AAGCCACTCATAGCCTGGCCTGTATTTGTGCTTAGGACTGCCCCACCCCAGGTGCAGGACCTTGCATTTGGCCTTGAACTCCATGAGGTTTGCACAGGCTCTCCTCTCAAGCCTGTCAAGGTCCTTCTGGATGGCATCACCACACAGCTTGGTGTCGTCGGCAAACTTGCTGAGGGTGCACTCAATCCCACTGTCCATGTCTCTGACAAAGATATTGAAGAGCACCTTTCCCAATACTTACCCTTGAGGGACACCACTTGTCACCGGTTTCCACTCAGACATTGAGCCACAACTCTTTGAGTGCGACCATCCAGACAGTTCCTTATCCACCGAGTGGTCCATCTATCAAACCCACGTTTCCAATTTCGAGACAAGGATGTCATGCAGGACATATGCAAATGAGTGATACCCAGTGCAATTGCTCACCACCCACTGACCGAGCCCAGCCCATTCCCAGATAACGTTCCTGGAGGAGAAACAATCCCGAACTGAAACCGCAATCCTGGAAGAATGTGAGCCTGAGCGAAAAGCCAGAGAGAGCTAAAAGAGGAACAGACCCTCACTAATATACTGGACATGATGTGATATGATATGGAATAT
Source organism: Antrostomus carolinensis (assembly GCF_000700745.2). Classification (NCBI taxonomy): domain Eukaryota; kingdom Metazoa; phylum Chordata; class Aves; order Caprimulgiformes; family Caprimulgidae; genus Antrostomus; species Antrostomus carolinensis. The sequence goes on from NW_010312293.1 coordinate 601, forward strand.
CCCATTGGCATATCTAACTGTAGCATATCAATTAAGTTCATTAATTTAAATATTCTTCACCTCCCTTAAATCGCACAAAAATGCAAACACTGGTATGTTATCAGTGTCTCTCTCATAACAAGCGAGAAAAGCAAAATGCAGCACTAACTACTGAAAAAGAAACCCAGCTCTGTTCCAGCTAAAAACCAGGACAAGTGCATATTGTAAGTGATCAATGCTTAAATACCAGACTGTCTTTAGAAATTGCTTAAAGAGTTCTAGTTATCCCAGGGCATGTCATGCTAGTTACTCCATATCATGGGCTACAAGAGTTTAACAAATATGCAGGGTTTATAAAAAAATTGAAAGGTATTTAATAACTACCACTGTTGAAGCTCTGGCTCTAAGTGTATGTATAACCCAGGTAGATGACAAAGCACCCAGCAGCTACACACTGGATATTTTCAGAACATGCTGATACTCCAACAAGGATCAAGGGGGATTGAGCCAGTGTGTACATTATTTTCCTCCCTTTTTTTAAGTGAAACTTAAGGCCCTAAGCCAATTAAGTGGTTATTCATAGCACTGAATTTAAGGTAGGGAAATTAGTTGACCCTCTTCTACTCTATTTGTTGGGGTTTGGTTTGTTGGGGTTTTTTTTGTTTTTATTGTTTTCTCTTTTTGTGAGAACAGCAGAAGCTACAGTTACCATAACCAGGAACAGAACACAAAGAGTAGGAAGTAGGTCAAGAACAAGAGTTGACCAAAACTATGAAAAATTGCTGTTACAATACTTGCTTCATTAACAAGTCTGAAGTATTTGGTAGTCCTGTGTTGCTGTATGATCTTCTTAGGTGAGGCTGGCTTAGCATTTAAAACTGACATGCAAAATAAAACTCAGGGCATTTTTGCGTTTACAGAAGCAAAAACTATGGACTCCTTTTACACTCATTCACAGTAAAGAGTATTTTTCTTAAGCTTAAAGACTGATAAATTAGCTACACAGATAGATACTGGCAAGCATAAAAGCAAGTCCAGCATGTTAAGCTTTGTTTCTCATTATTTACCACATGATTTTTCATGTAAATTTCAGAGATTATATATGGTTATAAATTAAGAGACTGTCATTCTATAAGTGAAGAAGTAATGGGAGGACCTTTAGAACTTATGCACATGAAGACTTTTAACACACATTTTACATGGGCATATTCTTTAGAAAAGTGTCAGGATTCACCTTTATATTCAAATAATTAAGATCATATCAAATTAAGAAATTTAGCCTTTGTAGTAAAGTGGTTTTTATGCAACTTAAATTACCTCTGAAACATATAACCTTTAATTTCTTTGGGAAAAAAAACAAACAAACCTAAATGTGCTGATGTGGTAGCACAAGTTCATATGTATATGTAAATTCCCTTTCCTCTTGCCATTTATAAGTTGTTTATATAAATGTTTCAAATCAATTGGTATTTATTATATGTTCAGATTGAGGCCATAAATCTATATCAAGAAGTCCGAGAATATTTTTAACCTCGGTGGCTAGATTCATAGAAGAGAGTTCCTTATTTTCTTCCATTATACATATAAATAATATATGTATATATTATTTCACATATACCTTTAACTTTCCAGACTACACTGATGATATCTGTGAAGAATTCAGTAATTCAAATACAAAAAAGCTGATATTCTACTCCCTCACTACATGGTACAAACAGCAAAGAAGTTCATAAACAACGAGGCTAGCCTGACATGATCGACCCAAGTTTCACAGAATACCAAAATAGGTTAGATATTTTTATCTGGGCATTCTTTGAAATGCCAGTTTTATATACATACATAAAAAAACCCAAACAACCCCCCCCAAACAAAATAAATCAGAAAAACTCCACCCCACAACAAGCAATTCCCCCTTACCATTCACTTCTAGGAACACTTTTACAAGTGGACTTACGATATGGTACAGGATGTACCCATTCCTGAAAGCAACACGCAAGGACAGAATTTATTATAAAAGAGCTCCCCCTGTTTAAATCTATGGGTTTTCAGAGACTTGTACTGTAGGGAGGTTGTAGAGTTGCTTGTTTTTTGTTGGTTGGTTTTAGGTTTCTTGGGGTAATTTTATTGGCTTTCTAATCCAAAAGAGCCAAAAAAGAAACACTACCTCTACGCCCACTATCGAAATGAGAAAGTAAAGATTTTGGAGCTCAAGAGGGGCAATTAATAGATGCTGTGCTGTCAATAACTGCAGTTTTTCTACAACACTAGTTCCAAATTACTTTTCAACAAAATTAAAATTAAAAGCAGGTATAATATACACACATTGTGAAAAAGGAGAAAAGTAATGTCTCTTTGGCCCAGAATAATGCAGTCATTTAAAGAAAATACAGAATTAAAAATCTGTGTTATGGCTGCAACTATATTAAGGATAACATGTAAATCCTGAGAAAAGGAAAACACTGAAGATTTTAAAAATAAAGCAATCCTAAAAGTTAAAAGTTTTTTTTTGTTCTGTATGCATATAGACACATATACAGCATAGCATTATACATTTCAACCGCAAGGTCTTCAGTCTTGTAGATGCTAAACTGCTAGAAAGAGCCCACACATATAACTGCTTAAGTTAAAAACAGAAAAAGAAATAAATAGCCTAAACTATTCAGTAATTTTTAGTTACTTTTATGCTTGTTTGACTAAACTCAGACTTGGCCAATTTCTTGGGGAAAATTTCCAGATTATATAACTGCACTTTACAAACATGCCAGCCTCTGAAGTACACCAAGCCACCTGGTATTTAGAAAAAGATTAAGTATGTAATTTAAAAGTTTAGTAGTGTATACTGAAATCTTTTCCATATCCCAGTGATAATTGAAAGCAGAGAAGTCTATTCATTTTTCTAAACTTTGCATGTATTACAAAATGTCATCAATGCAATGAGACAGAATATCCTGAAGTTAAGGCCAAACCCACTTATTGCCACTTAGACACTTTTCACAGTACTCAAAGTTTCTCAGCTGCAGCCTCATCAGGTCCATTTCTTTGCTTACAGGTGTTTTGGTTTGGTGGGGTTTTTGGTTGGGTTTTTTTTTGGGGGGAAGGGAGAAGCCAGAGACCTCCAGACATACTACAAGATGTTATGATGCTGTCACAAGCTCACATAACTCCTACAGAACGATGCTGCACAGGGTTACTAACTCTTCGATTTTCACTGACACTTCATCATAAAATACTGGGTTTGAACACGACCACTGACAGTGTTTTATTTGCATCCATTAATTCACTGGAACAATTTGAGGAGTTATCCATAGGGGTTTTTTGCCATGTGTTTCACTGAAGTTTCTACTTGGAAAAGGCAGTCCCTCCTTTGTACAAATGTGGGATTCAACTCGGTTCCAATATTGAAAGCAATACTGTCTAACAGTCCAGGATGCATTTATGTTTTAATAAATGATACAATCTCTCCATGGAACAGGTGTGTAAATTATGAAGTGTCTGCACATGGGACAGTGAAAACTGGCAAGTACAATGCTGATCTGCTTTTATGTTAACCACTTCTCCATTTATTTTATTTTACTGTAAGAGATTTAGCATCAAAAGCAGTTTTTACTCTTTTTAAAGATTTCATTGACAAACTAAATTGAGAAAATTAAGTAATTCTAAAGAGAAAAATAAATTATCTGAAAAGCATAAAATCAGACTGGATTTTTATCAGAAAATCTATGCCAAAATGGTAAATAACCCAGCACTGTTTGCACACATTCATAAGGCTGCACAGCCTGACGCCACATCTGCTCTCTTCTCTCCCTCCCTTCTTCCTCTCAAAATGTAAACTTCAGCTTTTATTACAATATTGGGAAACAAATGAAAGTTGACTTAAAGGTCTGAAGCAACAAACAAGAGACTACATTTTAGCTTACTCTTGATATCTAAGGCAGTAACTTGTATGAAAGTTTGGCCTTAAGTTCACCACGTAGTGACATTTCTATTTTAACAAAAAAGTCTGTCTCTAGCTTTTTTATCATAATGCCTCCTGGAATGTGCAAAGCTCTTCCCTTATGTCTAAACAACATTCAAACAAATGGGAACAATACTTTATTAAATTGGTTGAAGTTTCTCAGTACAGTTATTCGCCTCAAATATACTATTACAGTTGCTAACTTTATTTTGCATATTGTCTCAGCAGTTTAAGAGGTGAAGAAGAGAATACTGGATTCTCCTTGCCAAATAGCTTGCAAAAGTCAAAGTTTAATGAAAAAGTGTGAAACCAAATTGCCAGGCAATGAATGCCAGCAGTGCCCACTGCTAGTTACTGCTGCCTTCCTTCTAATGTCTTCAGTGCCACTGTTTCCCCTCCTCCTGTCATTCTCCTTAGATATGAATTTGACATGCCATGTACTTGACTTGCCTTTGAGATATGCTAATAAAAGACAGCATGTAGTAAATATTTTGATAATAGAAACTAGTTTAAATTTTAAAAAAAGTTACTGAAGCTTGATTTTTGAAACAGAAGATGGAAGATTGAGTACAAAGAAAAAGCAGGTGAGGGGAAAAAAATACACAAACAGAACACACACTGGATTTTTTTTTTCCCTTAACCAATTTAAAATGCATCATTAAAAAAGAGGAAAACAAAAAAAACAAACAAAAAGCAAACAACCAAAAACCCAACAACTCCCAAAAGCAGAAACGGCAAATGAAAGAACAGGTGAAATGAAATAAGAGCAGCTCAAGGAAGAAAAAGAAATGAGTGGGTAATGTCCAGAGATGATGTAGATAAAAAAAGAGCTGGAGATTGTCATGTGGAGAAAGCAGAAGAAGAATGAAAATACAGGAAGAATGAGAAGAAAAAAGAGCAAGAGAAGTTCAGTTAAAGTAGTCTTTTTTTAAAGTGAATGGTGAAAAAGACCCCAGAGTTATCCTTGCTCTGCAAGCTCCATTTACTTTGCATTTCTTCTTATCATCTTTTTTAACCTCTCAAAATCTTCCCCGCTACAACTCTCTGAATAAACTCCTGCCTCGAGCCACTAAGTTTCTGGAAGCCAAAAAGATTCTTATGCTGGTTGTTACCCAAATGCTATTTCAAGGCTCCCTGCATTCTGAGCACATGTATATCCTCATAAATTCTTTATGGCTGTTGAAATACAAAGGCACACACACCTGCGTGGGGGGCACGAAAAAGAGTAAAGAATATGGGCGAAATCTGAACTCACATATATTAATTTCCTAAAGTTTCTGAAGAGCACCTTAAATTACCATCAACAAGCACTGCTGCTGAATAACATGGCATTCACCTGCTCCCAATGCATTAAACATTACAGATTCATACAACCATATAGTGAAACAGACTGAGGATACAGTTTCAGTTACAATAGCTAGGATTAAAACATCAAATGCACAACCTCCCTCCACCCTCCCCAGTAAAAATTATCCATGGTTAGTTTCAAGCCAGCCTGGTCCTCTGTGTGACAATATAAGCATCAGTGACAGCAGAGCAGAAAGGGCTGGATAACAATAAGAACAGGAGAGCAGGACAGGTCAGTATTTTGAGAAGGGAGAGGGGAAAAAAAAAAATGTTAGCTTATGCCTGTTTTGAAAGTGTTTGTGGAACTACATCATCTGACCATTTAGGATTTGCCAATCTACTCTGAACTTTTACACCACTGAATAAATCTTTAAAAGACAATTAATATCATTCCTAAGGAACAGTAACCTAACAGTGAAAAAGTACGTTGAGAGCAAAAGGAGAATGGATAGAAAAGTTACTGTCTCTCAGTTTGATCTTTAATTTGTTGGACTACAGAAGATCTGGAACCCCCAGAACACAAAGTTTTGCCCTGAGCTCTTCCTCCTGCAGCAGCCATGCAGAGCAGAGCAGACCATGCCAGTGCCACTGTCTCATTACTGCTGGACAGGAAGCGATCATTACAGAAGGGCTTTAAATTGTTTCACTTCCCTCTCTGAAACCTTAATGTTATGGGATCTCTTTGTCAAGCTCAACAAACGGCTTGCTTAAAGATGGTACTGGAAGATTTATATCTTTCTGTGTGTACTCTAAACATGTATTTCAAAATACTTTAACCCTCATCACCCCTCATCACTAGAGCAAGACTGCAGCATCTGGTGCTCATTAAAGACAGGAAATTCCTGGTTTGGTCTTTGTGAAGCTTTTGAGAGCTGATAATTGATTTTTTAATTCTAGCCTTTGCAATGACCTATTTTATCAATTTCATAGTAAACAAGAAATTTTCATTAGCAAAATATTTAAATTCTGCATATTGCTAAATCCAGCATTAGCATTTTGCAATTCAAAATTTTCAGAAAAATATTTATCAAGTTTGAGTTAATCATCATTATGATACTCTACGTATTATTTTGTAATCATCAGTTTAAAAGCTGTAACCTGCAAAAGACAGAAAAGAAACACTTCAGCAACTTGCAGGTCATCTATTCTTAGCATTTCAGCTTCACCACAGTAAACAGATTCTGGGTCTTGTACATAATCTTAAAACCTTGCTGAACCTTATTCTGGATACCTTATCTGCAAATTTCAATACTTAAGTGTTGTAATTAGAAAGAAAATAAGTACTCTGTCCTTATTGATTTGGTATTATCGATTCTGAATTCAAAACTGACAGCAGCAATGAGAAGGACACTACATTAAGCCCAAAATGTTTCATGACAGACTGAACAACATGGTAATAACAACACCACAGCTACAGATGTCTTCCTAATGATCAGTTTTCCCACCCATATTTTGGAAGGAAAGCTGTGAGTGACCAAAGGCCACAACATACATACACATAATGTGATTCTGCTGAAGCCGAAGGCAAATTATACGGCAAAATTATGTGAAAAATTTGGTATCACTTGATTATGATGGGGTACAATGTATGGCTGGGGTACAAGACTGTCCATCCGTAACTGCTTCTCCCTCACTGAATGACCGCTTATCAGGCACTCACTTCCCAGCCAAGGAGACAGGGAAAGATAGCATGTTCCGAGTTCAACTCCCCAGAGAGCTGGCCAATTATTTGTTGAAGACTCTCCTCTCAATCACAAAATGTCATTAAGTGAAGCTAGAGTATGTTAAACACTTAGAATATTTTCCCTATATAAACAGCTGCTGTAGCTGCAAATGGAAAGTTACAGAATCACAAACAATTGATACCAAGTGTAAACAGAATATATAAACTACACTTTATTTCACAAGAAATAGGAACCTCTAGGTTAAGGGGTTCTTTGTACACATATGGTAATTTACTGTCTTAGGTGTATATATACACACAACTTCCCACAGCAAAGCTAGCCAGAGAGTAAAAGTTTTAACTCCAGAGCCACCCTGAAGTCCACAGGCATTTGAAACGCATTTTTTAATAGTGCAGCATATTGCTAAAATGCTTAGTTTGCAGCCTATTGCCATCTAAAGTTTTTTTTAATCATAAAGACTTTCCATGATAATCATTCCCACCACACATGCACTCAGTATGCCCAGCTGTATTGTGTTCCATCCCCCAAATTTTTAGTTTTATTATCAGCTTATAACTTGTAGGTGTTTTATTTCCCCTGGCATTCATTTCATATACTGATAGAGCTTCACCACAAATCTAACATTATCTTCTCTTTGAGATCACTAATAAAGAGGTTAAACTAATCTACATATAAAGCTGCATCTTTAAGTATCAATCCAGAATGCCAGCCAGACACCTCTTACCCCTCTTTTGAGGGTGTTTCATCTATGTTTTTCATCATCAGAAATAGGCTTATTTAAATTTGAAAGAAAGCAAGTGCAGTTACTGCTTTATTTCTTTTCTCCCCTCGAAAGAAAAAGCAAACTCTCCTGCCTCTGTTTCCTGAGAACTTTAGCTGTGTAACAATTCATAGCACCTCGGGCAGAAAGTATGCAGAAGAATACAGGTAGGGCACAGGTTTGCACAGAGACCTTGTCACTCTCGCATTACTATAAACATTAGTTCCACAGATGAATACAGACATACACAACACCTGCATTTTTTCCAGTCTGAATTCCTTCCCCATTTTTCCCCTCTCCAGTGAGATTCTTTTTCCATGCAAGTGGGGGAAAAACCCCACAAAATTCATACTTCAGTATCACGTGGGAAAGTACCTCAGGTACTGAATCTGTCACTTCACACCACAGAAATGTTTTTAATCCTGCACCTTTCTTCAGAGATTATTTTTCTTACCATTAGATTTTCTTAATTTACAAAAGTTAGCCTGCATGTCTGTCTATAAATTCTAAATATAATGTACAGATAAATTATTTGAATTCTACTTTCTTGGTTTTTAATATGTATCAGTCTGAACAGAAATACATGCAATGTTAAAAATCACTCCAAATTTAATTCCTCTTCTGCAGGAAGAAATTAAGTATTATTTTCATTCAGTCACAGCTATGATTCTTTAAGAGAAAAATTAGAAAGCTTACTTCAAAAAGAGATGTTCCAGATTGTATACTTGGTTCACATTAATAAGCTGTACTTCCAAAAGAAGCGTAATTTAACACACATAATACTGGCCATTCCTATGAAACAGCTCTACTTGGTTTTCTTAAAGAAACCAAAAAAGCACGCAGACTGTCTCTGTCAGGGACACAATAAGTATATATTGTTCTGACTGGGCTTGACCAACACACATCCTTGTACTCTATAAAAACAAACAAAAAAACCCCACAGAACACTCACTAGTCTACAATGTTACCAGAAAAACTAACTGGCTTTGGCTGCTGTAAAATAAAGAAACTGTTCAGATTAGATGCAGAACTATACAGAAGAAAGCACACATGCTGAAGACAGTAAGTACAGTAATATTGATAATAAAGTACTTGTAGAAGTGCAAGCTACTTAAAATGGGTTTATAGGTCAAATACCTACATAAAGTTAAGGTAAGTTCAACAAGAAATTCGTATAAAAACAGTAGACTGAAATGAAAGTATTTCAGGTCTCCAGTATTGATATGGTGACTCTAAAGACAGAATTGTTTTTTTTGTGGTTTTACAACTTTAACAACTAATTCCAATCCATAAAAATAATAGAACAAAATACCTTTTTTTGATTTTGCTCCAATCTTCAACTTTGATGGCCAAGCAATCTGTGTATTAGTTTCTTCCATAATCTGTTAAAAATAAAGCATTTATGAAACATTAAGTTTTTATTGTTGTCCTACAAAGACAAAAGTTCATGTTTGGAAAAGATGCTTATCATTTTTAAACCTGTTGATTATTATTACTTATAAATAGCACAAGTTATTAAGTCCTTTTCTGGTTTTCTTGAGAAGAATTTTTGTTTGGTGATAGGGGCAGCTGAGTTCTGATAATTCAAAAGAAAACCAAAAAAACCAAGACGCTCAACAGTTTCTGTGAAGTTCAAATGATCACTATTAGCTACAGTATGTTCTTGGTCCATCTCAGGGGGAATTTCAAAGCTTTATAATTTAAAAAAAAAATATTTATTTAGTTATCTTAAAATACCTTCTAAGTAAAGCCTATCAAATTTAAGTCAAGTCCTTTTGAGCCTCCATAAGTCAAAATACACTGGTTTGCTTTCAAAGGTTTTTCGGGCCTCACCTTTACTGGAAAGCAACTTGTCATTGTAAGTCTATCCAGACTTCAAAATGCACACGCTCACACTTATACTTTGAAATCCATGTAGTTATTTGGCTCCATGTACAATTTCATTCTGTCACCACCTTTGTTTTAGTAAGTCCACTAGGCATATGATATTGAACTTTAATACTGGCACAGAGCTACAGTGCATCACTAACACATTGGTAGTAATACAGGAGAAGGAACTGAATGACACCATATATATATTCATATATATGAATTAAAATTCAGTTCTAAGAAATGTTGGGCCTGTCTACTGAGATTAAAGAACTTCTCTTTTATACCGAGATCTTATCAAATATGAGATCACACGTTTCATCACACTTGAGAGAAGAGAGTATCTCAGCGTTATGGGGCCCTGAAGAAATGAGAAAGATCTGCCCATATTAGCCTAAGACAAGATGGTAGTAGGATGCCAAGAAAATGCACCTATATGTTTGTAGGATGAAAAAAAAAGCATCTATTAAACAAATATCATGCTAGGCTGCATAAGAGAAGGCATTTTTTAATAGAGATATTGATTATAGAAGGCCCTGATTAATTTTCACCTTGAACAAACTGTCCAGTTGTGCTCACACATGGACAAGATTTTGTACAGGAACAAGCAAAAGGGTCCTCACTCCTTTGAAAGTTTCAGTAGCTTATTATAAAAGAGATTAAGAGCGATCAGTCTGCTCAGCTTGACTAAGGATAATTAGAAGGGATCCTGGAATCACAGAAGAAGCTTGAAAGTCATTCAAGCCCAACCTCACACCTGCAGCAGGGCCAACTGCAAAGTTAGCCCAGGTTGCTACCAGGGCCCTGCTCATCAAGCTCTCATTACCTCCAAGGAAAGAGGTTCCTCAGCCTCTCTGCACACTTATTCCAATGTGTGGCAACTTGTACTGAGAAATTATTTTCTTGTATTTGGTTGATTTTTCTTTTGCTCAACCTTTGGCTATTGTAACCTGTGCACTGTTAGGAAGAGCCTGACTCAGCCTACCTTCTAACCACCCATGGGGTAGCTGAAGACTGCTATTAGATCCCTCTTTTACCTCACTTCCTCCAGCTTCTCTTTGTACATCAAATGCTCCAGGCCCTTGATCAACCTGGTGACCATCCACTGGAGTCACTCCCACTTGTCAGGATAGAGAGGGACATAACTGGACAGAGTGCTCCATATGCAGCCTCACGGTAACTGAGCAGACGGGAATAACCACTTCCCTTGATCTGCTGGGTCATACTACTTTAGTTAGTGAGTCTATGTAAAAACACTTTTGCTAAAAAGGAGGGTAATAAGTGTTAAGGAGATTATTAACTACGTATAATGGTAACAAGCAACCAAGTGCTCACTGTAAAATTAGGCTGTAAACTAGAAAAAACCCTAAACCAGAAGAACCGAAAGGATACTTGATTGCTGTAAGTAGGAAAGAGGTAGGAAAGGAAAAGGAGAGAGCTTTTCACATGACAGCTCTCAGGGTCTGGTTCCTCTTGTATAAAGTATATTTGTTCCATTTCCACAGAAGGACTAAAAGAAAAACCCCAAAATTGTGCTTTTTTTGATTCCTGATAAAAATGAGAGTTACGATACACAAAAAGCAGACACTATGCAAAGAAGTTAACTCATCAAAACTGGGGGTGGAATTAAGCAAAGCAATACATTTTAGTACTTCTAGTCATCTGCAACAAGCATAAGCAAGAATAATAATTTAAAAAATCCAAAATAATTAACAAAGCCAATTCCAAGAAGAGAATGAATGCATTAAGAAAACAGCTACAACACCAATATATTTTCCATAATAGTATAATTCAGAGCTAAGGCAGACTTCTCTAACAGTTATTAATTCTTGTCTTCTACATCCAAATCCCTAGAACATCACAACAATTTCCAGATTAGTACACCATGTGGAAAAATTGAAAGTGTTCGTCAGACTTCATTATACTATATTTCTGGTTTCAGCAGCTATTGGATAATAAGTTACAGCTGAAATAAGACACCTCCAGGAGGATGAAATTCTATAGGCAACATATACATACTTTTCACAATTTTCCAATCCAGATGTGAAAAAAAAGGTAATTCAAAGAATTCACTTGTGTCTGATAGAGGGCTTCAGGCTAGGATTATTCTTAGTTGTGCAACAGGTAATGAAAATACACAGGAAATAGGAAGGCATTAGCTAAAAGGAGAAGGGAGATGCTAAAACAAAGAACGGTGCAGGACTGAGTTAAAGAATATACAACATAAAAGGAACCACAAGAGAGGAGACAGAAGAGGAGTGAACAAATGTCATTCAAGACAAGTGTTACATCCCATCAGTCCTTTACCCTCTCAATTAAGTTTGGAGACTTCTGTCAAAGATATTAAATCCTCCCCATTTCTCCTGCTAAACCAAAACAAAATGAAAGCCCACAGCTTTAGAGGTGCAGAAATTCTGGGAATGTATGTATATGAGATGTATATGAGATGTATATGAGGTCTTCAAAGCAAAAGAAGTCTGACTGCCAGCCACTGAGATTTGGCCACCTAATATCCTTAAGCTCTTTGGAGGATGCAATGCTAAAAGTTACCACGTTAGACCAAAAAGAAGACTTAGTTTGGTCACTACAAAGACACAGTTTATTTCCTGTCTTAGGCAGTTGGGGAAGAAAAAACCAAAACAAAACAAATAACCCCAAACACACAAATAAAACCCAAGTCTGGATGCATTTAAGTTAATTGCATTCATTGAAGTACAAAAATGCTCAGAGTATGTGCCGGCTTTCAACTCCAAGCAGTAAATTTTATCATAAATTCCAAGCTGATTGCAATGATAATCTTTTCCACAATTTTGAAAACCACATATTATATAAGAAAAAATAAAATAAGTTTTTGCTGCAGCACTTGTTTTTTCATCAGTGCAAATAATTGATCTTGCCTATAAAACAATTTGAAAATTTCAACTTCCTAAAAAGGTTTGCAATGGAAAGTAACTTCTGGTTTGATTTTTGAGAAAGCGGGGCTTTCATAGGAACCCTTAAGAAGAGCTGAAACTAAATTGCTTGCCTTTTTAACCATTTATTGTATTTATTTTGTTATTTATGTACTGCGTATACTGTAACAGCAAGAGTGTCACAAAGCTCTAGGAAACAAGAAACTGAGTTTTTACTATGGCTGTTAAACTTGAAGGTAAACATGATGTTGAAAACTGTGCAACAGTAAACCTCTGCGTAGCGTAGATGACCGCTGCATCAACTTTCAGTTCTGTGTTACCATTCTAACACAGGCAGTTTTAAGTGCCAAGATTTTATTTTTTTCCGGAAACAAATCTGGAATAATTCCATAAAACCCCCAACTGCATGTTGCAATGGAATAGTTTTATTAGTGAAAACTCAGTGTCATGCGACATACCCTGAAAACAGCAGTACTGCTCTCAAATTATCAAAACAGAAAACGGAACTCACAATTGATGTAGATATATACACATGTATTTTAATTGTATAAATACTTTAGCTACAAAACATTTAGGGAATTCAGCCTAGGGATGAGTGAATCAGAGTTCATGATTATCTAGACTGCAGAACAGCACCTCTACTTAGACTACCCTTCTTTCCACAGAAAATAAGTGATAGGTTTTATACTAATCAGTACTCCCCTCACCTTGAGGGATCAACTGACTGAAAGAAGGAGCAGGCACATTTGGCAGCAAGATTTAATCACACAGTAAATCTCACACTGCTGCTTCTTAAAATGCTGGAAACCTAGCAAGATTTAATCACACAGTAAATAATCTCACACTGCTGCTTCTTAAAATGCTGGAAACCCTAAGAAATAATTTATCTTCATTGCCCCTTCCTCTCCTTTCCCCAAGAGGAACCATGGTGTTTTTGTAGCCAAAATATGTAACTTATTCTCAGTGGAGAACATACAGAAGATGACACAAGATACTAGAAGATACCAACAAAACAAATAAGACTGTGCCCTGACCCTTAAAAAAAAATTGCATCTAATTGCAAATCATTGGGCCTTCATGAAAAAAAATCTTGAGCTGTAAAGCAGCTGGAGGAAAAAGCTTTTGGCTTCCTTCTGTTTCAGCTTGGAAAACGTATAGTTTAAGCACTTAGGGGAGTTTTCATGTTAAGACTGCAAGGAGTCATTTTTCCTTACGCTGTAATTTTTGTTTAGCTGATTTTGGATGGAAACTGGAATGTCTTGAATGCAAAAAAACAACCAACCAAAACTCCCCAAAGCCCATCAGCATTTCAGAATTCAAAGGAAGTATTTTACAGGCAGTAGATGAAAAAGAATAACCTATCAGACTTTTCATTTAAAACAAGCACATTAAATGACAGTAGTATTCTTTATAGTCAGTGTTGCTATGAAGTTACTTATTTCTGATCTTCCCACCTTTGGGATTTGTACACCTTGCCTCAGTTCTTGCTCACGGTGAAAGGAAAAAGGAGAAAGAGAGGAACCTCCATCTGCCACTGGGTTTCTGCAAGTGGTTTTCTCAACTTCAGCTCAACCAGCTCATTTCAACTGAAATGACAAAAGTAACTAAAAACTGCAAGTGTAACTGCCAAAAAAAGCCAGTTTGTTATTTCATCAATGGAAAAACTCCCTTTCAATGTGAAGAATTAGCTTCTTCAGTTTAACCTTGCTTAATACAACAGAAGATACCTACACCACTAACATTTAGGGTATGCCCACTGGTGTTTCTTTTTATATTTACATGTCTTATTTTGATCAGCTGAGTTTCTGTGTTCAAAAAGTTTTCCTAGGTTTTCCTCTGTGCACGTTAAAACCAAACAGAAACATCTCGGTTTAGATCAACAACATCAATGGCACTAGACATCTAAACATAGGAAGTACTGCAACGGTACCTTATTTTCAACTATCAAACAATGCAAATCCTCAGAGAGCACCTAACTTCTTTACTACTGGGAATATTTCAGAGACTGCACTCCATTTCTTGTAAGCAGACTGCAAATCCTGTCCAAGCACCTGGTGAAAAGTGGTCAAGGCTAAATATCCTGCATGAAGTATTTTAACCTAAGAAAAACCCACAACACACCAATAAAAATCCAGAATACATTGTAAGCAAGGACCTAAAACTTCAGTGAGTGGCGATAATGCAAGCTGCTAACCTTCATTTTAATTTGGCACTAAGAAATAAGTTTCAAAAATCCTTTCCCTAACAAGAGGGACTATCTCTAGCATTCTCGAGGCTGGAGACAAAGTTACTTCTTAAAAGAATTGACCGTAAAAATGGCTGGAGCAGGCTGGTTGGGTAAACTACACAAAAGAAAATTAAGCTGAATAACTACAGGTGATCATATCCATGACAACAAGAGTAATTATTGTCTTTGAAGCAGAATAAAATAGAGGTGGATGAGAAGCAGGGGAGGAAACCAAGTAGTGGTTCTTCTAACTTAATTAACGTGATCCAGTTCTCTTGGGGGTACTGGGGACAGGCCTTTCTCCTTCAGCAGGTTAAGTGACAAAGCAAAACAGGACACTATAGTGAAAAATAATTATATCCTTCTAGATCTTGGTTTTTACTCAGAGATTTGTGTGCAGAGAAAAAAATTACCACAAAGCATAAAGTCAAGACAGGGTCCAAGTTATATTCTGAATTATCTTTAGAGTAACTCTTCATGTCATCCTTAACCCTGCATTTACACATCTCTCAGATTATTTCTTATTACAAAAGCATCTTCCAGCAAGACAAAAAAGGTATGATCAAATAAGATGTGATTTTTCCAAGCAGTATGAAGTTTAAAATTGAAGGGAGTTTAATGCAGTGCTAACGTAACAATTCAAGGGAAAAAGCAAACAGTGAAAGACAGGGAAACTATTATGAATTAGAAAAAAAGAACAAAACCACACTGAAGTATCAGACAAAATATAGATGGCTGAGCCATATCAGCAGCCCTCCTCACTCTCAAAAAAAAAAAAAA
This sequence comes from Antrostomus carolinensis, assembly GCF_000700745.2. Classification (NCBI taxonomy): domain Eukaryota; kingdom Metazoa; phylum Chordata; class Aves; order Caprimulgiformes; family Caprimulgidae; genus Antrostomus; species Antrostomus carolinensis. Next base: position 16,115 of record NW_010312293.1, read on the forward strand.
AAAAAAAAGCAGATACGGGGGAGGGACTAGAAATGCAGGATAGACTCTATTTATAGTCTGTGAGCACACCTTGGAGCACAAGTATAAGGGCACCTCTAGAGAATTATTACTGGCAACATGACCACCTGGAACTTCAGAGCCAAATGCATCTGAAAGTTCAAGATGGTTCCTAATCTCCATTTTAACAAAGCACCGACAAATATCCCTTTCTTGACAAGAACTATAAAGCACGTGGAGCCAGAAACAACCCCCAACGCGTATTACTAAGAAACAAGTGCTGCTCAGCATAACTGTGTACAGTTAAAAATTGCTGCAGAGGAGAAAATCCCATGTGTGAGGGTAGGATGAGGATAGGGAAGGACAGACAGGATTATAAAAAGTATTATTTACATAAAGGTCATGATAATTGAAATTCCATCAGTAGATGTTTGGTAATCTTGTTTTGAAGTTGAATCTCCACCAAGTTAAAGAAAACACAGCAATTCTTTATAGATTACCATAGATTGGTAAATTTATGGAGGATAACTTGTACCCAAGAAATATTTCATACACAGCTGCTGAAGGAAAGGTGATGGATTGCTTTGTTCCATCACTGTATCCATCCTCATTTTTAATGAGACTGCTTTCTGAGAACCATTTTTCCCCACGATCCTCAAGAATATTTGTTCCATCAGTTTTACAAAAAATAAAGTTACTGTGCAAGACAGCAGAAAAAAAATGAAATTCAAAACAGTCAAACAGTTGCTGTTGTGGGTGCAGAAACCAAGCCAAGCATTACATTGATATTCTAGCAAGCTCTGCAGGTAGAAAGAAAGATTCCTGCGGTCAACACCCACCCCGACTTCTCCCAGCACAACTGATTCCTGAACCCTACCACGTATCTTTTTTCTCTTCTACAGGTAAATTTTACTAGCTTATTATTCACAGGCAGCACACCATTTAAAAGATAAAATAGCAAATACTTAAGCAGTGAGGTTACATCACAATGTTGGCTGCATAATGTTAAGATGAAATAACTGCAAAAGCTTTGCAAGTATGGTTTTGAATGATGAAGTGAGCTTTAAAAGCAAAAGCTGTAATAAAGTCAGATTTTATTTTTTTTAAGCCTCAAAATCACTCCTAAGCAAGGTTTCTTACAAAAAGGAAACCAAAACACAATGGAACTTTACTGTCATCATCTGATACAGATTTTTAAATATTTGTTTTTCCAAATATTACCTAAAATATTTTTCAGGATACTAATTCAGTAGTTAACTGAAAATACTATGAGAGATGGAGTGGTCTGATCACACTCATCTCACACATAACACAAGCATCATCCTTGTTTTGTGCCTGTTAATTTTCCTTTACACCTAGAACAATCTTAAGTAAGTAGTAAAATTGGTCAATATAAAACTGACATGTAGTACTGTCTTCATCTCAGCAGCATCTGGGAAACAGCTTGTTAGTAGACACAAATACAGGCCCTTACCCACCATCATTTACAGATGCACAGAAGCTGTTTGATACCAATACTTTCTGCTAAAATGTCCAGTTTTCATAAAACAAGTGCTCTAACTGCTCCAACTCAACCAAAAGCCACAAAAAGTGAAGAGACAACTCAAGTATTTTCAAATCAGACCAAATGTGAGAAGCACAAGTTTTCATTCTGAACACAGCTTTAAGAACCATAACGAAAGCTGGGGCTGTACACAGAATATTCAGAAGTTTGGCGTTGCTGTTGATCAGTAATTTTATTTTAATTTTGACAACCTGCCCATTTTTCTTCCTAAAAAGAAAGAGACACAGACAAAATAAGTTCAACATCAACACCATCACAGTTTTGATGCTAAATCTGCTTGTAGTTAGCAAAGCAAGAGTACAAGGGCAAAGGGATTAGTTATCCAATTTACAAACTCTCACAAAAAAAGCCAAACTTCAGCATTGCAGATTTCACTCATTAAAAATTTTTAACATCCAAATGAGCATTTAATTTCAGAAAAAGAAACCATGACACATACAATCTAATTCAGTATTAGCCAAATGGTGACGTGATAATTTAAAAGCCAGACCTCAGGATGCCTAGTAAAAAAAACACACACAGATTTTGCCAGTCTCTGAATATTTTGTTTCACAAAACATAAAATGTTCATCTTGCAGCTTCTGCTTTCAGATAAATTGTATTAGAGAGCGTGGCTTCCTCAGTATTTAAGCATTTAGAACAACATAAACAAGTTTACTCTTATAGCTTATTTGATACATGGAATATAATTTCAAGAAAATTTTAGAAATATATATTTCTTTATAAACAGGAGAAGTCCAGAGCTGCAGAGTCACAGCAGACAAGTAAAATTCTACATGGACTGATACTTATTTCTTCTCCTAATGCAGAAGTGGTGAAGCAGCAGTATCTGAGAAGGTGACTAATTCCTGAACACGAGTTTTGGAAGCAAGAACAGAGCAAGGGGTGTAGCTGGAACCAGAAGGAGTATTATATTTAATGGTTTGTTGTTGTTTGGGGTTTTTTTGTTGTGGGGTTTGGTTTTTTTGGGTTTGGTTTTTTTTTTTTGG
>NW_010312294.1:0-13608 GCF_000700745.2 Antrostomus carolinensis
GGTGGCCCCGCGCTGCCCGCCGGTTGAGGGGAAAGAGGAGCCAGAGCCAGAGCCCAGGCAGGCGCAGTCTGGCCGGGCGAGGCAATCTCCAAGGTGCCTGACGGCTTCTTTCAACATACCTGGATTTCATTTCCACACGTGGCTCTTTAGCAGCGATTTGACTTCAAAGGCTTCCAGTCAGGTTCACAATTCTTCTCTTAAATGTGTACTGAAGTGCATCATTCCGTTATTTTTAGTCGTCCAACATGTATGTTCTTCATTAAGCCTGCAGCAGACAAAAGAAATTCAATTTTACCAAAAAATTCCAACTTGTATGTTAAGAATTCAGATTTTTAGACTACAAGCTAAAGATTTTGTGATCTATCTAAAAATATCTGAATTCTTTAGTTATTGAAAGGATATCTCAATAATACCTCAATTTCAAATTCTGACTTATTAAAAGTACATAGTGTAATGTGATGACAAGTCATCTTAAAATGAAAATTCAAAATGGTTAGCTTACACAAACACTTACGCTTTCCAGCCCCCTGAAAAATCTCTCCATGGTAAAATCAACAGAAGTATGTTCAAAAATACTATCTCAACACAACTGCAGCGTACAATGAGAAAGGTGTTTGCCACCAGCTCTACTCATATTTAGTGCATCCCCCTTAGCCCAACAGATTGCTCTGCATTTTCTCAACTTTGCATAAAAGTTCACTTTGCAAACAATTTGATTTTGCCTAACAAAAGTAAAAAGCGTAGCAAAAATGAGTTTCACCTGAGTTAATTCTGTCTAAAGCTGTAAAGATTTGCATCTTTCTTTCAGCCTATTCTTTTTTGTTCTGCCTTTATCACCCACGCAGTGCCTAGCATTTCTTCAGCCTCGTTCAATGCTCCTTCAGCCAACGCTTCAGCACCCAGCGCCAGGACGGTGGGGCACGGCTGTGAGCAGACCTGACACTTCACTTCCACAGGTAAGATTGCTGGTAGTGCTAGTTCATTCAGCACGCATATCTACAGCAGGACAAAGGTAAACATCACTAGTATTAACATATATTAAAACATAAACTACAGGCCTAGAATACAGCAAATCAGGTACAGCTTAAAAATGCCTTAGATATACAATTAAGCAAGTTTTATTCTACTGGGTAATTAATCATTCAGCAGTTTGCCTTTTTGGCACAGGTGAACACTACATCTTCCCAGGATAAATAGACAGTGTGAATTATCTCTTAATGAATTTACATACTCCTCAGAGCAAAGTTAATTATTTTAGCTGGTGTGATATCAAGCATGCTTTCCCCTGTTTCATATGACTGCAGAACTTTTTCATAACTCATCTTAGTTTGTTAGGACTCATTTGTAACACAGTTGCCTCAAACACTATTCTTGTATCAAAAAGGATACAAGGATAATCTTTGTAGTTTCAAAAAGGAATTTTCTTGATGCTACTTAATTCCTAGTTACCAATTTTTGTCATCTATTTAATTTAAAAAAACCCACAAATTTATGCTAGTTCTGCTCAAATGCTTATTTGATGCAGTTTATTTTGCTCAGGTCACTTTACTCACATTGACCTTCTAAAAAAATTAATGATTGGCTTGTGGCTAAATCCAAAGGTCTTGCTTCTTTTTCTGTCCTTCTCGACTTATCAGCTAGTTTTGGACCTTTGGATCATTCTTTATCAACTCAGTTTACATAGTTTTTCTGACTCTGCACAATACTTCTTTTCCTATGTACTACATATGTTTGATGCTTTATAGGGTCCCCAAAATTGTCCTCACCATCACTGCAATGAGCTTTGTGCTGAATGCTCTACCATTTGTTTTATTTTTCTGCTGCACGGCATTTTTTCTGGTCACATATTTTTTCAGTGAAAACATTTTTTTCCATATCTCAAAAGTCTGTTTCTTTCTTTCTTAGGGGTAGGTTCCTCCCCAACATAAGCCAACCTTCATTTAAGTACAATTAAAGCAGGAATTCTTTCCTTTTCCTAACTGGCACATTTATGGTCTGACCTTGAAACTTTTATTCATTTATTAGAATAAAAATAATAGACTCCTTGCAGGAAGCCAGGGAGCCAAAGCGGCACATTACACTGGTGCTGTGCAGAGCATTTTCCTTCCAGCCTTCAGTGAGTACCAGTCATTTGACCCCCAGACTGCCCTCACGTGGGCCTTGATACCTGCACTAACCATCCAAAATGCATTCTAGTGGTATCCCTACATTTCTTTCATCACTTGACCATCCTCTGGGTCACTTGAAAAGAAAAAAATCTAATTTTTCTCCTTAAAGCAGTCACTTACTTAAATTTCTTTGCTTACAACTTTTATTCCTTAGCACCCAATACAGACTTCATAGATTTTCATATTTGTGGTGTATGGAAGTGTCATTCCTCACAGTTCCCTCTCTGGTATCAAAATGAGAGTCTTCTTGCTTTTTGTATACTAGGTAGCTCTTTTTATCTTCTTATCCTCTTCTACAAGAAGGACTTGATGTACCAATGTACATTTTAACAGTGACATAGATCATGGAGCACAACACCAGTTATGATTATTCACATGTAAATAAAGCCAAGTTCATTCATTCAAATATAAGACAGTTACTTAAACATGTGGTTGACTATGCAGATGCTGAGCTCTTCGGATCAAAAAAATCCTATTAGAAAGATCACATCATTAATGTTATTACACACAATTGCTAGAATTATTATAAGACCTTGAAAGCTCAGCTCATGACCCAAAAGCTTGCCAATTATTTTACAAATTATGTGCTGCTCTAGTAAAGATATTTTCTTCCACTGCAAACCTCACCTCAGTATGGAATTTCAACTTGAAACAGGAACAGGAACTTCACATTGCTGTTGCCAAGATCTGGTCTATAAAGATTAACTATCAAGTTGTTTGGTGTTTTTTTTAATGAGGCTCTATGCATTTTTTGTAATATTCTATCCATCAGTTTTGAATGACATAAGGTGCTTTGCAGGCTTATATAAAATCATCTCGTTCTGAGAACGAGGTAATCCATGTAAAACAATGTAGTGCCAGTTAACAAAAACAACATTCTGGCCCAACAGCATTGGAGAACAAGATATTAAGTAGTAAAATTCTGTCTTAAAACCACAGAGTTAGACAAAGCAACAGGAGACATGCAGTAGAGAGAAGTTATCCTTGCCAACAAGACTGGTGTTAGTGAAGATCAAAGGATAAACTCAGCTATGTTTTAGGACAGTATCTGGTCTCAGTCTCATGTATCTCTTTCTCTAACACATATCTATTAGAGAAACAGAAGTCTCAAAGGATTATACTACTGTTTAAATATGAATTTCTGTCTGTCCAGGACCTGAGGTCCTGCCTTTCAGAGCAGACATCGTTGTTTAGGTTTGTATTGAGGTATAGCAACATGCCTGAAGCACTTGAGGGACATGATGTTTAGGCTTATCCTTTCTTACCAGTATTTCTGCTATATTACTGATTAAAGCCATTTAGTATATCTGGTGTGAGCTGGTCTTAACATTTACATATATCCAACAGTTTTTACATATCCCTACTTTTACTTTACTTACAGAAACTTACTCCGTTCAACAATACAATTGTGAGAGACTTCAATTCCTTCTAGTGCCTTGTCAAGGATACTGCTTGCTAAATTCCAACAGTCTACACTCACAAGAAGAGAACTTGGCACAGAAAACCTTATCTGTTAGCTATCAGGAAGAAACCAGTACGCTTCTTAGAAAGCAAGTTTCAAACTTCCTGAAGTTCACAAGTCTGGACTGTTCAAGTTGGGAAGACTAAATGCACCTCAAAATATATATATATTTTTTATTTCCCCTCCTTTAAGCTTATAATTTTGTTGTCAACTCTGAACTCTAAAAACAGTAAAAATATTTTGTTACACAAAATTAAAACAATTTAACATACTTTTCTTTAATTGTGACCTATAATAAGAGCTGAAAATCAATGTACTATTTTCAAAGTCCTTTGAAAGATATTTCAATTTTAATTACATAATATAAAATCTTGCCTCACCATTCTTCATACTCAAAAGAAAAATATAATTAGATTTAAACCCTTATCCAACTAAACAAGCTACATATGTAAAATGGCAGGAAACTCTTTCTCCTGAATCCCAGCTTCACTGAACCCTATTTAATCTTTAAACTTGCTGACAAACTCTACATGGCTTCTGCCTGTTTTATAGTTACTGAAGGACAAATCCTGTAGTTTTCCCCAAATGCTGATTCTGGGTACTTTTTGGAAGATTTTCTGTTCTTCCTTGTCAGGACATCTTTACTGTGTGACATGCTGAAGTCCCAAATTCTCCCATCAGACTGAATGCAAGCTGCTACAATAGAGTTCTGAATACAGAATGAAATACTTCTATGAGTACAATAAGCAAGTAAAACTGATTTCCTCTCTTTTTGTGCAATTCATATGGTAAATGATAAATAATAATCATAAACTGGATGGTGTTTACCATAATCAGAGATCAGAATTTATAAGGAATCTCCATTATGTGGATGCACTGGTATCTAACAGCTCTGCAACCTTTCTGCTAGTTGTGGCACTTAAGGGGTCTTTTTATTCCTGTCCAGCTAGCTATTATCATGCAACTTGTAGGAACTTAACACCATTGAGACCTATGACCCTTTCTCAAATTGGTCTGAAAGCAGCTAACAAGCTCAAGTTACAGGGAGGGGAAGGGGAGAACAGACACAAACATATATGCACATACACAACCCTTCATCATATAACCTTATATTCTTAGCAAGCAAGACTAAAACCTTCCTTGCCTTTAAGAAATCAAAAGATGAAAAACATTCTCCTGTTTGAAAGCACATGACTGATGTAGATGTTTTTATATCAACCTTATGTAGCAATAGATCAAAATTTCGTAAGGCTGTTAGCACACTGGTATGATTCAATTCTTTGTGTATTATTTTATTTTATTTATGCAAACGTTGCTCTTCATATCTTTCTGTTAAAATGTCTTTAAAATTTCATTGTAAAATGCAATCCAATCACATATACAATGAAAATGCATTCCAACATAAGCAATTCAAAATAATATATCAATATTAATATGTATTGCACTAAATGTCAAGCATGTCTGATATTTCAGGAAATAATTTAACTTCCTTTTTGGGAACTGGGTAGCTGAAATACTAGAAGGATGCAGAGAAATGCAGTTATATCTCCCCACTCAAAACAAAGCTCACTAACTACTGAGCAAAGGAAACAGTACAGGTGGTGGAGGTGCATATATGTGAAGGGCAGGACACTGGCTAGCAAGGAGATAGAAGTTGCAATTGAAATAGCAAACACAATGACAGAGCTCTTGTGAGATAATCGTTAGACAAAACTTTTGGCTTAAAAGTAGTAAAAGTCTGGAACTTTGAGCAAATAAAATAGTCCTTGCTGACTGAATCCACCTGATTTCAGGAAGATAGGACTATCCACTGTCCTTCTGGCTACTCACAAATCACATTACATCATAGAAGTGACTCATTTAATAATTAATTTCTTTTCCTAACAGAGCTTGCAGAAATCTACATTCTGACTAGCTACACTGTATGTGCACATAAACATGAGTACCAATGTACATATAAATATCTGTTTTAATTTTAGATGTCATGTTTCTATTATAGAAAGCTGAGAGAGCTGAAGAAAGTTCTATGAAGGCAAAGGATTTGGTGATCATAATCCATGACATTTTATACTCTGTCATTTCCAGAGGCAGGGTAGTGCTGACCACTGAAAAACGCAGGAGTTCATGCAGTGAAAGGCACATCACTTGGTGGGATAGATTTCATTCAGACGAGTATTTCCATGTATACAGTAACACGATCTGCCAACATTTTCTAGGGTCAGTATTGTGACAATACTTTCTGTCAGGGCTGCCAAGTGAACTTCATGACTCTAGGGCATTTGAAATCTCTTGCATCGCAAATATATGGTCTTGCGACACAGGACATAGCCTGTCGTACATTAGCATTTAAAATTTGGAAACTGCTTCATATCTTTCCTGAAGAACATTCATAGAAATTATTAATATAACTTTGCTGTGCCCCTGAAATAACAGCTGCAGCCAGTTTTCTTCTCACTCCTACTGAATTAAAATTGCAGCCATAACACATTAGACATCTGAAAACAGATTCAAAAATTGTGTTTCCTTTAACCATTGTGTGAGTGGTAACTGCAAATAAGCTACTGGCCTCCTTGTGTGAAGGGGTTTTGCATTATTTTTGTGGCAATCCTTATTATTTGTTCCACCTGTTTTCTTTCTTGGAAGAGACAGGAAGCCTTGCATCTCCAATAATTTCTTATCCATCCCAAGCTTCCAGGAGAGGACAGCCCAATGCACCAAAGTTATCAGACCTCTACTTTAGGGAGAAAGCTACAAAAAACAGCTTTCCTCTGCTTTTCCTTTCTACACTGAACCACAGAATGCCCTGTAGAGAGTCCCTGACAAAAGGAATAAGCCACAGAACCTCAGTCACCCTGTGCAATTTCTTCAGCTTTTGAATATTTCCTTTGACAGACAAGCAATTAGTCAGTTACTATTTTCTAGTATATGCATGCACGTGGTTCCTGTGAAGGAGACTGGAGTGCCCTTAGACTAAACTAGATGGCTGATCTTGTCTGTTCAGTTTGCTACCGCTCAGTAAACAAGGCCATAAGAATAAAGCACCTTTTTTTCCCCTTCCCTTTTTGTAAGAAAACACAACTCTGATAAGCACATTCTATCACTTCATGCTCTTGCTGGCAGCATGTATGAATGTTGCTCATACTGTAATGCCTCCTAAAAGCTTGCTGAGAATAAGCTTGCCTTGATGGTAAAAATAGTAAAAAATGAGGATAGTAAAAGGATAGTAAAAAATGACACAAGTTTGATTTGAGAGTCTCCTTCAGAGGATTTCATAAATTCATTATGAGTTTTATGCTGAATCTGATTCAAGGCTAAAGTTAATGGTTCAAAACAACACTAGAACTGGACACATGGATGTCATTTCCCCTTCTATCACAAAGGAAAAAAATGGCAAAGTCAAAATTTGGTGGACAGGAGTAATTTTAAATTCTCCTGAGGTCAATGTTCAGCTAAGCTTTTTGCTTAATCCTTATCCTTTCATCCCACCTTGGCCACTTCAGTTCCTGACAGATAACAAGCCCTCAGCAGAGAGAAAGGAGCAGTAGCTTGCTTGCAATGACTGGGATACCTGTACTAACCTAACTGCCTGAACTCTCAACTAACTTCTGCTGGCATAGCTCTGGAGTGAGTTTGGCTGTGTATCTGTAACGAACTAAAAGAATTCAAAATCTCTTTATGGGATGGAAACATTTTCTCAGCTCCATGAAACAGAATTGAGCAAGGCTCCCTTTGGAGTTTCTGCATTAGGAGACGAGATAATTCCTGAGCTTTGACAGCTCCCTTCCCTGATCTTGAAGAGCACATCTGTTCTGATGAATCCCAACCATGTCCATCCAAGAAAGATGAGGATGGGCTCAGTGCCAAGAATCTAGTTACCATCCAACACCAGGAATCTCTCACATGTTGCTATAGAATATTACAATTTTGTTCCTAGAATTTCATATCAGTTGCTTCTAACACTTCTGCAATGGAAAGATGAGTCTCACTATGATTCAGACAGCTTCATTTAGAATTTCTTTAGCCAGTCATAAGTGAGCAGAGAGCTAAGTCTAAGCTCGCCACTCAGTACAAAGTAGTTTACGATTTTTAACTTCAATAGCCTAGAAACAAACACGGCATTGTCAGGAGATTTGGTGGACAATTTTCTAGCAAAACAAATTCTTAGTTGTAAAATGCCAATTTACTGACATTGAAAGGTTTCATAAGAAGCTTTAGATCCAATAAATTCAGGCAGTACAGAGGAAAAGTTCCCTTTCCTTCTTCCACTTTCTGCTCTGGTTTTCCACGCAGGCTGCTGGGAAGACAGACACTCACAGTCTGCTGTGAGGGCTACATGTGCGCTACAAGCCGCCTGGCTTTGCAGAAAAATGGTTAGAGCTCCAACTAGACCTACTAGAGGCTTTTGAAGACCAGGTACCCTCTCAAGATACCATGTATGCTTCTAACCAGTGGGCTAAACTACTAAGTCATGATAAGCAGGATGGAGTAGCTAAGACCCCTAGCTATTAACTGCATACACTGTAATAGTCTTTTGTCATTTCATGCTACCCTACTAACACACCTCTCCTTCTGTGGAGTGTAGATGTCCTGTATATCTGCACTATTAGGTACCATATGTGCAGCATACAAATCTACACTATGTACATGGTTTTGTCTAACAAGTCATGGCATGTTTATTCACAGCCAGGTTGCACCTTTTTTCTTTTGAAAGCAAGGTCATTAACATAAAGGAATGTAAAAGAGCTTGCAAGAGAGTGCAGCAAAGTAAAGGCAACCTGTAACATCTAGATTTCTTGCTTTTTGGAGGGACCTGGGTAATCCAATGCAAAACTGTATTGGAAATTCCAGGGTCACAGGAGCGGTTCATTCACTTTGAAGAAGACTTTTTTGGAGGTTGCCAATTGCAAAATATTTCCATGAAGAGAGGTGCCAAATCAGCTGCAGATTGGACCAGCAAGTCAGCTCACCTAGCTGACCTACTAGAAATCCTGATGCATTACAAATTTGTAAGTATCATCCTCAGAAGTGGGGAAAGATCTGGAAAAATACCAATAAAGCGCTGATGTTAGCATAGTTTAAGTGGTGCCAAAGCATGTATTTCACTGACCTTCATCTCCTGAACCTCTGCCAGACAGGGAGGACAAAAATGGAATGGCTTGAACTCTGCAGTGAGTAGGTTCAATGATTTATCTCTCCATAGACTATGAACTTGGTTCTTACATTTACAAGAATTATTTTGCCTGGTTAATAGGGTTGCCTTGCACCCCTTCCCAAGTGGGAAGGGAACAGAAGGAGAATTTTGAGATGTAGCATATAAGTAAGGAGATCAAGCTATTGTTTCTTATCTCCTCATCCCTTCCTTTGCATTAGTCCTAATATTGGTACTAACATGACCCCTTGATGAGCCAGTTCTATTCAGTGAGTTAGCAGAGAACTCACCCAGCAAAACAGAGCTGGCTTAGTGAGCTGAATTAATCACTGAAGTGTCAGAAGAGCACCAGAGCTGGAGCAAGGGAGGCAGTGGAGTGAGGAGGAGGAGGAGAAGGAAACAGAATCACCCCTTTTGGCAGCACCAATGAATTAGATCAGGTCAACCTGTCTCATTTCACTGCAACCTTACAGAAACACTGTGGTAATACTGCAAATAAACATTTAATAGCAACACAGTAGCTCTGAATCTGAAAATGGGACAGAAAGGCATTTGAAACTGGAAACTCAAGACTGATGATTTCAGTTTAGCAATTCTGAAAAATACCTAGTTGGGGCTTTCAGTGGCAAGGGTCAGGTGAAAGAGGCAAGAAAGGAACAAACCCAGCTGACCTGTTACACAGGTTCACTGAAGCCACCAGTCATCCACTCTGAATCCTATCTCTATGCCATTCATCAGTAATTAGGTTAAGTGGTGTTTTGTGGTATGATTATTGTCACTTGAGCCAGCTAGAATGGAGCGTGCTGCCTTGTACCATTACAGTAAGGTCTCCCATCAAACCACAGAAAAATAGAAAACAGAAGAGAGAAGAGAGGAGGCTGTCTGCACAGAAAATCCTGCAGCCTGGAGCATCCCCTGGTTAGCCAGCATAAGGACTGCTGGGCTTTCCCGTACTCCCTGTCCACATACCTTCCCCTTAACTAACAGTGCAGTGAGCTTCAATCCCAATTTAATACAAACATCCAGTTACTTGTTACCCTCTGGTGACATCTCGTGGATCAAAGCAAGACGCCTGCCTGCTGGCAAACCCTGTGGAGTGGAAGTCTCTTTCCCAAGTCTAAGGAGTTTTATAGCATCCTACAAGGTTTAGTTTTTCTTTTTTTTTTTCCTTCCTTTCCTGCTCTTTGTATAATGCAAATGAGCACTGCAGCAACAAGCCTCCTACAAAGAACTGAAAATAGAGGTAAGCAAGAAAACTGCAAACGAGAGAATAGAGCACAGAAACTGAAAAAGCAGGAGAGTTGTGAATAAATTTAATGAACTGTATTTTCTATTAGTAAAACAGATCCTAATGTCTAAAGCTGAGTATAAGCAAGTGTTGAGCAATCAGGATTTCATAGCTGAAGTCAAGGGGAATCTATGCACCGCTTGCCACAGTAGCAGGAACAAGCAAATAACCAGCACCACCTAACCATAGCTCATTGTACCCTGCAACTATTAAGTAACTAGCCCTGCCAGTGTGCCTGTGCATCATTCACAGGGGCTGCAACTAAAGGCTCGGCTCAGATTCAAGTTGTGACAGTAAGAAATGGAAAAGTTAGTAAAACTTTGCTAAAAATATTAATTTTTGGATGGTTAATTTTGGAGCCTCCATTTCAAAATACTTAGGCATTCGTTATATAAGTTAAATTTATGTAAGTTTATTATATAAGTTAATTATATAAGTTTAAATTATAACCTCATAATGTAGGAAAAAAATCACTTCAACATAACAAGAAATACAGTCCCTTGTGACCTCTGCAGGCACCTTGAAATTCAATCCAACCCCCATGGAGGATATTGATGCTGAGGAAAGAAAGAGTTCCATGAATGTCAGCTATCATGGAGCTACAGCAGAAAGGTGTTGGGTTTTCAAGTGCTTCCACAAAACATTAGGGGACTGAAAGCTGGAAATGAGGAGACTATGAAAATGTAACATACATGGGAAGTCATAAACTCGTTAACTGAGCACCCAGTGAAACCACAGTGAGCAGCTGCGAGCAGCATCTTCTGCTGCACAGCCTATGACTGTTTGGGCTCGGAAGGGGTGCGTGGGCAGTGCCAAACACTGACAAGAGGCCTTCTGCAGAGCTGGGTCCTATGAGCAACATCCAGCACAGGACACCACTGCCAACTGCCCATGGTGGGTCAAGCCCTTGACTAGTCTCCAGCACAGGCTCAAGCATGCGTGCCTCTTGTAACACTAAAGTGTCAACTTGTCACAGGAAGCTCCATCAGCTCTCTCCAAAATATCTGCATTTAGAGTAGCTAAGGGAAGATAAGGTATTAAATAGGGTTTACTGAACTATAAAACCTAGCAAACAACTGAGTCAATAAAAAAGCTCTCCTTGTCCCTAGGCTAGCAATATTTAAATTGATACTTAGTTCAGCAAAGATACTGAAGCTTACATACTGCAATTTACAGCCAAAGTGACAGCTGCTTGAGCAAAAATATGAACACACACTATGGTAGTCCATAACACTAGTCAAGCACAAAATAGCCTGGCTGGATTAGTAATTCCCTCACAAAAATAATTTAAAAAACAGAAAAGCACCAGCCACTACAAAGTCACGCCACATCATATGTGAAAAATTTCAGATTAACCTCAAACAACAGATGAATTAGCAGTTAATTACCTATTAAAACTGCTGTAGTACCAAGAAATACTTGAACAAACAAAACTATACCTAGCAGTGGACTAACACACTGAAGAAAAACAGATTGTCCCAGTGTGCAGCACAGACTAATTCCTAACAGGGCTTTGCTTTGTACGGTTTTAGATTTCTGAACAAAACTTAGTGCTAAATCAAAAGCATCAGAAGGAACACCATAGACATAGGCAGTTAGGGCTTGGTAAATGTCAGAGAAAATAATAGGAACTGCAGAGGTGTAGTTTGTTTCAAATCTGGAGGCTACCCAAATGCCTGCTAATGCTGACATAATTACTGTTTAAACTGTTGAATTCTAGTTGCCATTGCAAGGTTAAGCATCAGTAAATATGGCCTCTGAAATTTAACTGTCTCAGCAAGCTAGCTAGCTCATGACTGAAATCTTTGTAGAACTGAAAACCTACACGAGGAGCCTATAATTGCCAGACAGCGGAAAAGATTTATCTCAAGGACTAGATTAGAAGAGCAACGTACCGTGAAAAACCTGGCCGGCGAACCAAGTATTTGTTGTGTGAAAATTTACAAGTTTTTTAAAAAGTTAGTCCTGAATAGTAAGGCAGCCAAAGGTTCTTCAAAATGTCACTGGGGCACATTCATGACCAATTAACCTGAGGCTTTGAGCTCTCCAGGCTGCTGATTTTGATTCCCTACTACAGTTACAGAACAAATGCCAATGCCCATGTGAGCAAGTCAGAGATGGAACTTGAAGAAAAGGTTACATAGGAAAATTCTTCAGAAAGCCCATTGCAGGACATAGCACAACACTGCGACACACTCTTGTGAGCAAGAGGCTGGAATTAGTCACGGTAGCTGAGCAATGCTTGGAAAGACTGGCAGTTAACGTAGCCAGTAGGGTGTACTAATTTCTTGTACTTCTCCCAGGCAGTTGACATCAGATAAAGAAGCTTTAAAAAATATTCTGTAGCTTGCACAGCTGTAATGTAACTCTTAAAAAACCCTCTGAGGCACCAGTTTGAAACAGTAGCTCTGTTACAGAAGAACTGTAAAAACCCTCTAATTTATCCAAATGCTAAAGCCTAACGATAGTCAAAATTTACCCTAGAGATAAACCAGTTAATTTTCACCTGCACTAGCTCCATGAACCAGCTCCTCACTCAGTCCCAGTGCTGGCTCATGGGGAGGAGCATGTGAGTAGGAAAAGCAACACTGCCTGTGGGCCATTTGCAATCCACTGGGTCCAGTTCCAACTGCAGAAGCTGCCTGGGAGGTCTGACCACAGCTAAACTAACTGGACGGCTCTTCTCCCTCCCACTCTGCTTGGGTTGCATTAGAGCTAGCCACAGCTCACCTAGCAGCAAGCTGAATTTATCTGGCAGGGAAAACAAAGCCTGCAGTGTAGGAAAAAGTTTTGTGGCAGATCAATGACCTGAATCAACTCATCTTGTGGTAAGAGTATCAGATTTGACACAAAATGGGAGCAGAAAACTGTGAACCAGATGGCAGGAAACTGTCCTCTTCGTGGCACTTGGCAAAATATTAAATTTAAAATAACAAAGGAAAAAAGAAAGAAAAAGCAGTCCTTATTCACAGTAACGGCTGTTTAAACTTCACCAAGAAAAGCACTGGGTTGCTGGGTCCAGTCAGAAGGGTGAAATTCCTGGAGTTTGCTTCAAGGTTGTCTGAGCAACTAATGTGTTTCTTAGACTTGGACAAGAGCAAGACAGAGACTGAGACTCTCTAAATTCCTTTTGTGCATCCAGAATACTAATAAATGTGGGGCTTTTTAATAATAATAAAAAAATTAAGTCACACCCCAAATTTTCAGTTGACTCAGCTACTATTTACCTATTTACCACCCAGTGAGGAACAGCCCCGGGGCTCGTACGGGAGGAGGGCAGGAACATGTTGCCCAGGGCAGTTCAACACTTAAATCTGCCAGCAAAGTCTCATCCTAAATTTCTCCCAGCGTGAACCTCGACCAGGCTCGGCTGCCTTTGCCACTGGTGACTGCAGCTTCAAAAGGGGACGCGCAGATGGCCCGTGTCCCACGCAGGACACAATTCAGCCTCCGTGAGAGGCACCAGTCCTGATCCCGATGGAAGATGCCAACCGTCCGCCCTGAACCTGCGGCACCGCTGCGCCCAGCTCCTGACAGGGCA
>NW_010312296.1:0-4094 GCF_000700745.2 Antrostomus carolinensis
GAGGAGAGGAGAGGAGAGGAGAGGAGACAGGGTGATCAATTCCAACTCAGTACCAACTCCCCGGACAGACATCCCATCTTCTGGCAGCTGCCCAGCCACTGGGGAAGGCCTGACCCGCATTTCTAGTCCTTGAGGACATTTCAGTGTGACAGACCTTGTGTGTGGCACCGCTCCAGGCACTGGGACCAGTGTCCCACACCACAGGGCACTCTTGCCCCCTGAAGCTGCTTTTATTCCGACCACGTGCGGTTCAGAAGAATGGCTGTCCTGCAGATGCTGTTGGTTCCTTTTTGTTTGTTTGCTTTCCTGGCAACAGTCATCACGGGGAGGAGACTTCTGTGGTTCAAGAAGTGTCCTGGGACCAGAAATCCAAACCCTGAAAATCCACGAGTGGAAGAGAAGAAATGCAAGAGATGTGAGAACAGTCCTTTCTTCTCAGCTTGCACGTTTTCCAGATGCCAGAATGAGCCCAGTTGACTTCATCCTTCTAGTGGCACTAATTGATGAAACCTGGGTGGGATGCAAGGGGAAGGTCATCATTTACCTTTGGAGTGGCTCTGTGGCCAGCAGTGAAGGTGTGCCAGGGAGGTGGCTCCTCTGTCTCTGCTCCTAAGCAGATGCAGCCCCCAGTAAGAGCTGTCCAAGCTTTCCAGGCAAATCCGAGAGCACTTAGTCCTCCCCAGGAGAGACCATCTCACTGAAGGATAAACTTCATCTCAACAGCTCATTCAGGCTTTTGCTTTGTTGCCAAAACAGCCCACAAGCAGGACTGGGAAAGGGGGAAGTGGTGGGACAGGGACAATTAGAGCCAACTGCGGTGGAGGGATTTTGAGTTGATCTCTTTTTTCCCCTTTTAATAGCGCTGTATTATAAATATCACAAAACCACATGTTATCAGACAGAATGAAACAATTATGCTCGACTTCACAACTACGGGGATATGTGCCTTCCATGGGGCCTTGCGCTCTCTGATGTGGACACCTGCTCTCTAGAAATTTGATGGGTGAGCAGCAACTTGACCAGGATGTGGGCCCCAAGAAAACCCCGTAAGTCAGAGCAAATTTTAGTCATGACCAATTGGGTGCTACTGAAGGAAGAACTCATCCCAGTTGCTGAGTCATTTTAATCACACGCAGCTAATGACCTTCTGGGCTGGGGAGTGGGGAGCTCTCGCAGACGGTTCTGATTTCTTGGGAGGACGCAGCGAGCCTGGGTAGGTATAATGGATATCCAGGCAGCTGGGGCTTAACTCTGACTCTCCTGAGCAGGTTCTGCTAGAAATACTGTCAGTGATTTTTCTGCCCCATTTGCTCTGTGCAGTTGTGGTTTTGCGTTCATTTACTAACAAAGGCCACTTTGGGTCCCCCCACCCCATCCCACCCCACCCCAGGTGCATAGTTTCTCTCTCTTCCCTTCCGATGTCAGGAAGATTTTCCAGGAGAAGGGCTGCTCGCAGGCGTCCCCCCATCCCTGGCCCGTTATTTATAGGGTACCTCTCTGCAGAGCACAATGCTGGGAGGTGAGTGAGTTATTGTTCCGGGTGACATCATGGAGTGGACTTCATAAGGGGGCTCAGCGGATGGTCTCTGAAGACAGCTGCGAAAAAGGCAGCCCTGAAGGATATGATGGAGTGGGTGAGACATAAATTTCTTAGGACAGGCAGTGAAAAAACGTTTACAGCCCTTCTTTCCTGAGTCTGGTTTCAATCAGAGTCCCAGCCGTTTCATTGATGCTTCGCACTAAGCACTCACTCAGACATACGCTTTATGCGCTCAACCTGCCTTATTTATTTTATTTTATTCCCTTTTTTACTGTTTTCCAAATGCACTGGTACAGGATGGCTTACAGATCCTCAGCCAGCCAGCTCCCATGTAAAGTAGCCACAGACAAAGGCTATCTGCCTGGATATGAATCTGGCTTGCAGACGGGAATCAACTAAGAATAATATTGATAACGGTAATGAAGGAATAGGTTTATAAAACCATCACATTGCAGTCTCAGTCTATAACAAACGTGGTATTAACTTTGACATTCATTAAGGCAGCTTGCCATTTCTTCCAGACTTAATGGAAAATCTGTCTGTTTAGAAGTGTTTGTTGCAACTGCAGAGGTTAGGGGAACGGGGAGGTTACGGATTAGAAAAGCCCTGAGCGCTTGGCTACCCCAAAGGGCATTTAAAGTTCATTCTTGGGCTTCTTGGTACTATTTTGATTTTATCTCATGTCTTGGGGCAACTGCTGTCTAACTTTGCTGGGTCTGGTCTTGGGTAGGCAGCAGGATGGACTGTCCCTGTCTCAGCCCTCGATGTCTGTCAGAACCACTCCTGGAGATTCCATCCCACATCCCTGGGTCACCTTCCCAGTCTGGAGAAAACCTCACTCATTGTGAACCCAAATCTCTTTTGCTCCAGCTTCAGACCATGACTTCTTGTCTTCCTCCACCACAGACATGGTGAACCAGCTACTTCTGTATTCTGGCTGCCCTGCTTTATAGATTGGAACACTATCGAGCCCGTCACTCCCCAGCCCATGCTGCTGCTGATTAAACAAGCCAGTTCATTCAGCCTTTTCAGTGGGACTTGAATTTCCCCAGCGAGTCACTGCAAGTCCCACAGCTCGGGTAAAATTAAGCACCGAGCGCCTTCCCTCTGATCAGCAAGTCTCACCCTCCCCGAGTGCCTGGTCCCTCTCTCACAGGCTTGACAGTCAAAATAGCTGTGCCTGTGTGATTTTCACCCAAATCCCTGCAATATTCCCAAGGATCCTCCAGGACAGGACAGGTTTAGGGGGTGATGGAAGCAGGACTGTTGCTGAAGCCTCCCTTGCATGGATGCCGTGGGGGTGATGCTGAGCCCTTCCACTTCCACATGCCCGGACCGTGGATGCTGCCCAAGGGGTATCTGCTTTCCAGCAGGACTCCCCTGATCCCTGCAGCAAGGTTAAATGGGTTTTTCATGATCCTGAGCTTTGCAAAGCTTCTGCTGCACCAACCCTGCAGCCCATGAGGGTGTGAGAGGAGGTGGCACATTCCCAGTGCCACCTCGGTGCTCTCCCAGGCTGTGCCATCGGGACCAGCCTTTTGGTATCTCTGCACATCTCGGAGCTCTCAATCTCAATCGAAAGCACAGACTTGCAGTTAGTACAGCGAGTTAATCTCCATCTATCTGCCTCTCCCTGTAACTAGCCAGTATTTATCAACATTCTGTATTTTACATATATGTGCGAGGCATTTAATAAAACCCAGACTGAGGAGATGAAAGATTTATCCGTTTGCCCTGAGAGATGTCCCTTGCGAGGGCAACTTGGGACTCGGGAGCGGAAACCTGGATTGTTTTTTATGGCAGCTGCGTGAAGAGATACAGAGCCTTTGAAGTCCTCCTGGCCTCGCTTCCTCCCGCCTGCCCCCTGTGCCACCGGCTCGGCACAGCGGGGCTCCCCTCTTCCCCCCGACCCCAGTACGGCAGGGTCATGTCCCAGTCTGGCATGGAGGGACTGGTGGGAAGAG
Source organism: Antrostomus carolinensis (assembly GCF_000700745.2). NCBI lineage: Eukaryota > Metazoa > Chordata > Aves > Caprimulgiformes > Caprimulgidae > Antrostomus > Antrostomus carolinensis. The sequence goes on from NW_010312296.1 coordinate 3,505, forward strand.
CATGGAGTGATGCCCGGAGGAGGATGGCATGGGCAGAGATGGCTTAGCCTGCTCCATGCAGCCCCAAAAAGCTCTTTGCAAACCCATCTGTTAGAGCAATATTCAGCATAAAATCATTGCATGGAAACTACTGACTGCCCAGAAGGTGACAGCAGTTAGAGGAGAAGAGCCAACCCTCTGCCGTGCTGACACGTCGCTGGAGCCCAGAGATGGTTTTGGCTGTGTGGGACACCCTGGAATGGCATGGCTGGTGTGGGACATCCCTTAATGGCATGGCTGGTGTGGGACACCCCATAATGACATGGCTCATGTGCATGGCCACTAGGTCATCTCCTCACTGCCCCCCTCTTGCTCAGCTCTCAAATCCTCCTCCTCAAAGCATCCCAGGCCCCAGCTGCTCTGCAGCATCACGATCGGCCCCTCACCTCCCAGCAGGAACGCCAAGCTGCCTGCCAGCCCGGCTGAGAGGTTCAGGCTGTGGGAAGGAAAATGATGCTGCTTCCCGTTTGGAGCAGAGCAGTGACATTTCCCCCGTAGTCCCCCAGGTGCCCATCAGCAGAAGGGCAGGGAGGCGTAGGGCAGGTGCCAGC
>NW_010312296.1:4163-8155 GCF_000700745.2 Antrostomus carolinensis
GGGGCTCTGGCTGGGTCCCCAGGATGGAGTCGGGAGCAGAAGATCTGTCGGTGCCGTGGTTACTAATGACCAATTTTAATTTCTTCCATAAACAGCTAATAAAGCTCATCTCTCTCTCCTTCTCTCTAATGCACCATTTATTTCTCGCTCTGAAAGGCGATCAAGGAAATTCACACAGAAGAATGGGAGGGGGGATTTGATGCTAAATGTCAGGGTCCCCAGGATGGAGTCGGGAGCAGAAGATCTGTCGGTGCCGTGGTTACTAATGACCAATTTTAATTTCTTCCATAAACAGCTAATAAAGCTCATCTCTCTCTCCTTCTCTCTAATGCACCATTTATTTCTCGCTCTGAAAGGCGATCAAGGAAATTCACACAGAAGAATGGGAGGGGGGATTTGATGCTAAATGTCAGCGCCGCCTGATGAAGCTTAATTCTCCCTCCGAGCAGCCGGTGGTTTCCAGCATCTGGGGGGGGTGATGTTGTCAGAGCTGCCCTGGGATGTTCCCAGAGTGGACAGTCCACTCCAGGCAGCAATTGTGTTCATGACAATTATTAGAAAGACTCTCAGGACAAGCATTATTAATTCCTTTGGAGACGGCCTGGGGACTCATTACTTTACAGGGACAGGGGTGATGACCACCCTGTGCCCTTTCACAGCCTGGCAGCTCCTGGTTGTGTTTGCTCCTGACCAGCCTGGTGTGCCCATCGTGTGGTGCCAGGTCCCTCTGTGCCACTCAGCCACCTTTTCCCCTTCCAGCCAACCATGAGCTTTGCAAATATCATCAAAAGACTCAGGGAAATGACTTGTCCTCATGGATTATGATTATCTTTAAAGTTACTGAAGGATAATTATCATCATGTCAAGAGGCTGCTGATAATCTCATGATACCACACTCACTAGTGGTGGAGAGGAAAAACACAGAGATAATTACCCAGGAACAGCTCCTCAGTGTTGAAGCTGGTCTCTCTCTTTGTGCAGGACAGAAAGAGGTTTCCAAAGCCTTCAAGACCAAAACAAAGCAGTTTTGCACGTAAGTGGCTGACCCGTGGGCATAATGGAAACACAAGTGTCCTGCTAAGAAACCTGTCAGGCCTGTGATCCATGTGTGAAACGCGGCGCTCTGCGCACATGGGATATTTTGAAATATCAAAGACAGATCCCTTTTCATCTCTGAGGTCTGCCTGGGGAAGAGATATTAGACAAATATTTGCACTGTTTAATCGAAATTGTCAATTCTTAGCACAAGCAGGACAGAGGAAGGCAACATGTTAAGAGAGCACGGGAGGAGATGTGGAGCTTCGGACCCACCCGGAGATGGAGTGTCTGTGAAGACAACAGTGCAATGAAAATGCAGACAACAGAGCAACATGGGGGTTGTAACATCTGAAACCCAGGGAAATGTTATGGATTAAAGGATTTGACAGGACTGTGCTCACAGTATAAGTGCTCATTTCTGGCCAGCACAGTGGAAGAACCATGTAGTTATACCGGGAAAGGGTCAACACGGAGCATGAGGCTTCACAGAGTCCAAGGAAAGGCTGGAAAAATGGCCAGTACCTGGCTGATTAATCACGAGGGTGATTAAGAAGCATTTCAACTAGCTAGGAGTTGTTATAAAGTTAAGCTTGAAGATCAACCTGCAGCTGCCAGGCAGCGGGGGGAGGAGGCCACTGCTGCTGGTGGAGACACGATGGGGGTCTGCATGGCCATGGGGCTGGAGGGCTAGCAGGAGTTTTAGGGGTTTCAGGGGTTTTAGGGGTTTCAGGGGTCCTGGTTTAACCTCCTGCCTTGCTTCCCTTCACCCCCACGCAGCGTTCTGCAGCATTTCTCTTCTGGGCTGGAATTGTCACAGCTTGGGCTGCTTCTAAGATCATTTTGATTATTTTACTGGGGAAAGGGTGAAAAATATTTTTCCCTTGTGTTAGAGCCCTCCCCTGAACCTCTCCACTTGCTGTTTGGCTGTCTGTTCTCCAGTGTAAAGCTCTGAATTTGGGTAGTGATGCTGACTGCCCATGGCTGGACGTCCCTCCCTGTGATTCATGCTGGGTGTATCTAACATCCGTCAAACATCACACAGCTGGTGCAGATCATCCCATAGAAAGATCTATAGATTAGATATAGATTTCTATAGATCTTTGTGTAGAAAAATCGAGGGCATTCATAAGATCTGCGTTACCTGAATGGACAAATTCTTGTTCTGCACAAGTGTGTAATCGTTCCTTAAACCCACGAGGCCCCACCAAGCCTAATGCAAGTTATTTTAAAGATGCCAGAGAACTGTGGATCAGATCTGTGGCAGTTTTAAGTGGCCTTAGATTATATAAAGTAAGCAACTGTCATTCACCGGTTAAGAGTTATTTCACAGTGCGTGTGCAGAATAGCTGGAGCATGCTCGTTTTGTAATATTCAAGACAGAAAAGATAAAGCTGAGAGAAGACTGTAAATAATTTTCTGCTAGTATTAGCTCAAAAGTTTTAAATGGTTCCTCCAGCTGCACTTGAGCATTTCAGCTCCCTTCTGGGGAACTTTTGAGCTGCTTTCACTGGCATAGGTATCCAAAATATCCTAAGGTGTCCTACCAGTGCTTTGTGTCAGAGATACACACACACAGACACGGGGACACGCACACGGAGCCGGGGTTCACAGCCTGATGGGTACGTCCCATTCAATCCTGAGCTGGTCATGGGTGCAGCCCAGGAGGGAGCTGAGTAAATCCAGGGATGGGAAAGACCATCCTGAACACACTCTGCTCTCATGGAAACACCACTCTGCCTGCAGACATCCCATCGACTGAAAAGGAGGCAAAATTTGTCAGGTGAATTTGTCAAGCAGTGGTGATAATCATTCATTTAGCGGGTAATGACATGGCACTTACTATGTAATAACCTGGATATTGCATGGAAATTACCATGTAATCCAATGCTCGGTAGTTGCCATATTGTCAGTGGCTGCATGGTAATTTGTACCCTCTCATTTGAAGCCCCGAAACCGCTATTATTATGGCAACAAAGCAGCAGATTCACAGTTTGCCAAAAGGAGAATCTCCAGAGGGATGTAATAAATAATTAGGCAGCCACGGTGGTTTTGGATAACATCTTTAGCCTAACTCCATTAACTAACAATTGATTGCTTTCCCAGCTCTGACTTGCCTCCAGTCCTTCCTACCCAGAACTCTGGTATCCCACCAGTAAAGATGCTGCTCTGCAAAGGCAAGGAGCTCAACAGCGGGTTAACTGCTCCAGGAGTCTGAGCCTGAGAAGCAGCATCCCTCAAGAGGTCATCAGCAAAACCAGTCAACATCTACTGAAATGCAAAAACTTCAGTAGAAACGTGGGGTCAGTGCTCAGCGGGTGTAGACTGGTGCTTTCCCCTGATTCTGAAGGAACACCTCCAGCAGATGCTGATGGAGAACCTGGCACAAGGCTTGATTGGCATTAAGAACACCCAAGTGCAAATTGCATTGGCACAACCATTGTATATCAAGAGGGTTTAAAATTGAGAAAACCTTCTCTGGGTCAATATCCAGGTTCAAAAACCATCCTCAGAGCTCTCTGTCCCCAAAAAGCTCTTTTATAACTTACAGGCGGTCACTGAGCATGGTCCAAAATTAACCCTGGTCACCCTCAAATGCACATCCTCAACTTTGCCTTTGGTGTGATAAATTGTGGTTCGCTGTGTCATCATTGCACTGATAATGTGTTATTTTTAGATGGAAAAAGTATGAGGTCAGAGTTAATGTTTTACATTTGTCAACGGGAGGAAGACATGGCCCGCGCTGCCCTCCTGCACTCTCACTCATCCCCTGCCCCTCATAATCCCCCTGACCGGTGGGTAACCCCCTCCCACAGATGCCTCCCGGGGCAGCTCGCCCTCCTCCCAGCAATGCCTGGTTTGCCAAGGGGCCAGCAGCTCCGAGCTCTCCCCTCTGCCCGCTCCCGGCAGCGTGGCTCTCCAGGCTGGTGTCCTGGTTTGTAGCTGGAACAGAGCTG
>NW_010312297.1:0-1161 GCF_000700745.2 Antrostomus carolinensis
GTGCAGTTTTAGCTCTCCTAGGTGTGAAGACCAGCCTGGAAAGTTTTAGAGAATCCAGGCAGAGAGCAAGTGAACAGAAACAGGAATTATTACTAGAAACAGGAATTGCTACTAGTCATATCAACCCTACTGCCATATTAACGTTGCTTAATTTGTACTCGGTGATTAATGACTTTTTTTTTAAGAAAGAAACAAACAAAACAAAACAACAACAACAACAAAACATGTGTTGGAGAATCAGGAGGTCCTTGCACACAAGGGAGGGAACGCGCAGCACTGAGCTGGCTGTGCCTAGGGATGCCGTGGTGAGGAAGAGGAAGGAGCGATGGGCATATGTTGGTTGGCAGGCAGAGATCCAGGAGCCACTTGGCCTCCTGCCCCTGGCGCGGTGGCCTGCCCGCAGGGTGGAGCGGTGGCCGGGCTCTTCAGTGGCAGCTCTGTGTGAGTCACGGCCCTGTGGCAATTTTAGCAGCAACTACAGACTGCCCACAACCACCCTTGTCCCAGTATTGGCATTTGGGTTTTTTGTTTCTGAATCAATTGTGCACTTAAAAGTGTCCTTGGGTGTGGAGGCTGTTTCACCATAATAGATGACTTCTGTTCTGCTGCTCTTGCTTGGGAGCCACAGGAAGCCATCAGCTGTACCTCAGCCTTGCTTTCCTCAGAAGTAATGTGTCACTTGTGCCTTGCCTACCTCCTGAAGCCCATGTAAACCCCTGGTCAGTGTTGGCCTCTACTCAGAGGTTGAAGTGCTGACCTCCAAAAGTGCATGCCCAGCCTACCAGCCTCCACCATTCCTTGCTCCTGAACACATAACTCATCCTACAAGCACTTTTCCATTAACAAAGCAGCAAGGAGACATGGAGAAACCAGGTGTTTTTATCGCAAGCTCCTCTTCCTCAGTGAGGAACAGCAGAGTGAACTCTACTGTGACAATAAGACTGTGAAATTTTAACCTGTCAATATTAGAAAGTGGGTAAGCAGCTGCGATTTCAGACTGCCCAGTATCCCGCTGTTTTCATCAGTTCCCATCTCTTTCCACCTGTTATCCCTAGGCATGTACATGAAACGTAGGCTCTTTGGGAGGGGGGCTGTCGGTTAGTTCTGTGCATGGCTGCACAGCACCCAGCTGCACAGCACCCAGTCGTACAGCACCCAGCC
>NW_010312298.1:0-2173 GCF_000700745.2 Antrostomus carolinensis
CCGCGTGTGGCGGGACGCACACACATATACACAGGGCTGGAGGAGGACACCGAGCCCATCCCGGCGCGGCAGGAGCGCGGCACCGGGCTCTTTCGCCAAGGGTGGCATCACCCCACCTTGGCACAGTGGCAGCAGGAGGACGGGCAGCTCAATCCCACCATCATCCCTCCAACAACACGCATATCCTGTGTTGGCCGCCCCCGGTACCAAAACCAGCACACTGGTTCTTCGTACAAATCAAGTTAAAAATCTCCATTTTACAAAATATGCCTTAAAAAAACCAAACAAATAAACAAAAAAACCCACAAAAAAAAAAACCCCAACAGAACAAAAATCCAGAACTCGCAGACATGGCTCCTTCTATACAGTCAACACAGCATCCTCCTGCCAGGCCCTCTGACAGGGGCCCCAGAAGGACAGGGAAGGTGACGGAGCGAGGGGGAGCCGTACACAGGGCCAAGAGCCGAGGGCTGCTCCTCGCCCCAGCCCCTCTCCCCGCCATCAGGCCCCATGTGCTTTCACCCCCCAAAACCTTTGGGAGCTCAGTTGGGGCCACCAGTGAGAGGGGACAAGGGTGACCCACCCCAGCCCTCAGCCGCTGCAGGACAGATTTGTGCTTTCCAACCCTCCCCGAGATGCTCAGACCAACGTGCTGGATGGGGACAGCACTGAACCTCAACTGACACCACAGCACAGGCGAGGGACCTGCTCCCCACCCGCGTCAGGCTGCCCCCGAGCCGGGGGACAAGAAGCGAGCGGAGCGGGGGGACAGCAGACCCCACAGCTGCTGCTTCACCCCATGGGGAAACCGAGCCCCAAAACCCCACAGCCACGTCCTGCCCCAGCCCGGGGAGCAGAACAGCCAGATCCTGGGGAGCCAGGAGGAGCAGCCCAGGAAAATAAAGCACAAGAAGCCGCCGCAGCCAGCGGGGCCGCGCGCACGGGGATGTTTCACCCCTTGGCTATTGTTTAACTAGCATTTAAAAAAAAAAAAAAAAAAAGGAAAAATTTAAAAAAAAAAAAAAAAAAAAAAAGGAAATATTTCTTGTCTCTGAATGCATAAAGGTGGCTCTGGGATTTGCCAGAGATGTGGATATTACAAGACACTTTATCTGGAGTCTTCCAACAGTCTGAAGTCAACTGTGTTTGGGAAAGAAGAAGAAGAAAAAAAATCCACTTTCTATAGCAATATAAAGCATCTAAATATGGGCAGCACCATGCTCCCCTCCCAAACCTCTCCGGCATTCCAGGAATGTAAACAGAGGGGGTTTGTTGGGGGGGGTTGGTTTTGTTTTTTTTTTTTTTTCTTTTTTTTCCTCTTTTTAAGTGGGTGGGGGGAACAGAATCAAACAACCAGACAAAATGAAAACAGCTTCTCAGCTCAGTCCCATCTCCCACAACTGCTACGACAACTCTATAAAGTGCATTTCAGTATCACCCCTCTCAGGATCCTTACACACACAAACCTCCCTCCGCAGGAAAAGGTAATTCAAGTTAATACTCCGCTAGAACAGTTTCAGCCTTTTTATGGATTTCTGCTTTTCCCCGACTTTGTAGCAACATTTTTTTTTGTTGTTAGACAGGAAACGCCCCCTCCCCAACAATACTGTAAATTCAAGTGCTCACTTCAGCTGCCAAGGGCACCAGTTCTGGACACAGCACACTTGATTGTACAAGCAACACCTTATATCACAATCAAGAAATCAGGGCACTTTGCCCTCCGAGGGAGTAACGCTTCCCCCTCCACCATCCATAGCATCATATGAAAAAATAATAGTAAAAAAAAGAAACAACAAACCCAAACCATAATTAGCTATGAACATCGCTCGTTATGTACACCGGCTCCTGCAACAGATGCGTGAACTCTGTTAGTTCTCAGTTTTATTGTCCTTTCTAAGAGCAACTGAGCAGTCACTGTTGTCTCCATTTAAATAAAACAACTCAGAGTTGAAATATATATATATAGATATATATATAAGCATTTTTTCTTAAATAACATATTTACATCTAATAGAAAATATAACTCTAGAGATAATCTTTCCAACGAAATGTAAGACGTGGGGGTGGGGGGGGAAAAATAAAGAATGAGTTAATGAATTTAGGACAGTTTCTAAATCCTCTCCAGGACCAAAAAAAAAAAAAAAAAAAAAAAAAAAAAAAAAAAAAAAAAAAA
>NW_010312298.1:2249-3599 GCF_000700745.2 Antrostomus carolinensis
CCACCTCTGACAAACTCATCGCTTCTCTTTAAAGAATCCTTGGTCTGTGCTGCTCTCCTTGATGGTGACGGTCAAAAAGTTAGAGGTCACATCAGTTACCACCACCTTCTCCAGGTTGTTGAGAGAGGGGCTCCAGGACTCCTCCTCGGGGTCTCCCAGGATCCTGGAGACAGGGATGCGGGCGATGAGGGAGGGTCGCCCTGCCTGGCCCCCCACACCGTCGCGGTACAGGCTGCCCACGGTGCCCGGGCTGACCGCACCGTGCAGGAGCTTGGGCCCACCGGGGTCCAGCCCCCCCTGCCCCTTGGGGTCCAGAAAGTCTGCCCGGTGCTTGGCCAGCCGCGGCGGGTAGGGCTCGGTGGCTCCAAGCTTGGCAGCCCCCTCGGCTCGGTTGGGGCCGGGCAGGGTGCTGGGGAGGTCGGGGTCCTGCCGCCTGGCCAGCTGGATGACGCTGTGTCCCGAACCAAACTTGGTCGCCCCGGCTGACGCCTCCTCCATCTTCCTGGCCTTCAGGTAGTCCCCCACCTTGTCCCCCGGCTCCCCCAGTTTCCTCTTGGAGGAATCCAGCGTCTCCGCCAGGTCCTTGTAAAGCTCCTTCCTGGGCTTCGGGCCCCTCTTTTTTGGGGTGTCCCCAGGTTTCTCCTCCACGCGGATCACCCGCTCCCGGATGCCGTCTCCCTTGGGGGTGCTGGTGCTGGAGCTGCCCTGGGGGGCCAGGGCTATGTTTCTGAGTCCTTCCCTAGCCTCCTGGGGGGACCTGCCAGGATACGGCACCCGGATCCCCCTGGAAGAGTCGCTGCGGAATTCATAGGTTTTGGCTTTTGCTTTTGCCTGGGCCTGCAAAGAAGATAAATCAACCGGTGACTCTATTATCCTGCCATCCGGCTGCGTAATTACAACTTACGAGAGGAGAGGCCGCCCCTGCCAGGAGCGTCCTCCACGGGGGCCAGACAGGGACCCACTCCCCGCTCCGGCACATGCGGGACTCCGGCTTCCTTACCTTCAGCAAGAAGGTTTTGGGCTTGGGGCCTCGCTTTTTGGGCCCATATAGCTCCATTTCTCGCTCCCTAGAGGTGTTAAAAAAACCAGAGCTTCAATTCAGCATAGCTACAAGACAGCAACCTATTTACAAGCACAAGGACTACGGCGAGTAAAGGCCTTGTACCTTTCCTCAAAGGCTGCGAGCAGCCGGGCATCCAGGATGTTCTCCTCGGGTTCCCAAGTGCTGTACCTGGGGAAGGGGGACAGAGAGAGGGAGCAGCGTGAGGAGCCCGAAAATGACAACAATCGATAAAATAAAATAAATATCTATATAAATAAAATAAATTAAAATAAATTAAAAAACAGGGT
>NW_010312299.1:0-804 GCF_000700745.2 Antrostomus carolinensis
ATTAATTATAAAATATTAATAAAATCTGTAATTAACTTTATTGTTTGATATAAAATCTGATATTATATAAATAATATAACTATAATTTAAATATTAATGATTATAGATAATTTTATAGATAATTAGATAATTATCGATGCAGATATATAACGTTATAGATCAATATAGAGAAGGTCACCTCATGGTGACCACCACCACCCTGGGGGGTGGGACATCAGTTTTGGGGGGATTTACTGGGAATTCATCAACCAGAGGTGATGGTGATTACGTCATCATGGGTGAAACCAAGAGGTTCCTGGTGTCAGCTGATGAGGAACCTCAACCTCATGGTGGGGTTGGGACCTGGAGCTTGGGGGAGGGGTGGAACCACCTTGAGAAGTGGCTTCAACAGTGTCCACCAATTATGGTTGCTAATTAATGTCTTGGTCAGTGATGTAGATGGTGGGATCAGGGGCAGCTTCAGTGAGTTTGGAGATGGCACGAGGCTGAGCCATGGGTTGACCCATCTGAGGGATGAGATGCCATTGAGAAGGAGCTTGATGGGTTGGAGCAGTAGGGCCAGCGTGAAGCTCATGGTCCATACAGGTTGGGGATGGGTGGGTGGGTGGATGGATTGGTCAGTGATGTAGATGGTGGGATCAGGGGCAGCTTCAGTGAGTTTGGAGATGGCACGAGGCTGAGCCATGGGTTGACCCATCTGAGGGATGAGATGCCATTGAGAAGGAGCTTGATGGGTTGGAGCAGTAGGGCCAGCGTGAAGCTCATGGTCCATACAGGTTGGGGATGGGTGGGTGGGTGGATGGA
>NW_010312300.1:0-600 GCF_000700745.2 Antrostomus carolinensis
GTGCCAGTGCCAGTGCCAGTGCAGGCTGCAGCAGGACTTCCCCCAGCCAGTGATGTCCCTTATGACCTTGCTGGTGGCCCAAAAACATGACCTTCCCCTCAAGACTGCTGTATCCTGGCCAGTGCAGACCCCAATGGCATCAGCTTCCTCACAGCAGTGTCATGTCAGCACTGCCAGGCCCCAGCTGGGTGAGCTAAACCAAATTTAGGCTCAGCTCCCATCCCTAGCTTAGAACCATGAGTCAGGGTGCTCGCACCATCCGCCTGCTGCCGACCGATCGCAGTGGAGGGGTGAAGTGTGCCTTGTTCTGCCTTTGGTATGGGGTGTGATCACCTTCTACAGCTAAAACTGAGCCAGCGCTACATCTTGCCATTGAAGAGGGTAAATCAAAATGAAACCTCCTGACATCTTGCATGGGGTTAGTCCAACAGCATGGCGCTGTGCGGACATGACACACAGCTACCAAGGCAAAGTGTGGGAAGAGGTTATGGCTGAGTGTGGGGAGAGGTTATGAGATGGCCTTCTTTGCTCAGAAGGCCAATAACCGTATCCTGGGCTGCATCAAGAGAAGGGTGGCCAGCAGGTCGAGGGAGGTGATTC
>NW_010312300.1:986-7271 GCF_000700745.2 Antrostomus carolinensis
CAAGGAAGTTGTGGATGCCCCCTCCCTGGAAGTGTTTAAGGCCAGGTTGGATGAGGCTTTGAGCAACCTGGTCTAGTGAAAGGTGTCCCTGCTGCTGGCAGGGGGGTTGGAACTGGATGAGCTTTAAGGTCCCTTCCAACCCAAACCATTTTGTGATTCTATGATTCTATGGAGCCTCTGCAGTAAAACAAGAGGCTCTGATTTAGCACACAGTAAAGCTTTCCCAGCTACGTGGCATATATGAGGCTGTGTGATGTCTCATCGCCCAGCGTTTGCAGCTGCTGACGCAGCATGGATTTGCAAAACAGACATGAAGGATGGGCTGGGTCAGCGAGCTGTGTGCATTTTCCATAGGGCGGTAGGGATTCTGCAAGCAGGAGTTGAGTCTAGCCAGAGAGGTGTGTTCTCCATGAGCAGTTTGGGATCCTTCCCCTGCAAGCTGGGATGAGCATGGAGCTTTTAGCTGGAAATGTGCTCTTATTCCCCTACCATGGGGATTCTCCTCATCAAGCTGCCTTGAAGGTATCCAGTCAAGTAGTAGTAAACCTAGGGATGGCAGGGAAGGCTAGCAAAGGTGCTTAGGTGACTTGGTGTACTGGAGAGACCTCACTCCCACAGTACAGCAGTGTCCTGAGTCACATACAAGGTGTTATCTACCTCCTGGCACCAGAGGAAGGGTTCTTTCTTGGAACACTCCTTTGGTGCTGCAGACGCTGCCTGCCACTTGCCCCAGTGACATGTGTCTGTGCCGTCTGGGCCAGAGGGGCTTCCAAAGGAGCAGCTGCTCTGAGCAAGTCTGGTTGACTCTTGCCTGCTAATTGAATGGTGGCATTGATTTTGGTGTCCCTCATGGGATCTCCACTGGCATCTGCAGTTGGAAGTCCTGTCACCCTGTGGGTTCACCAGTCCTTCTGCCAAGATCACCTCCCCACTGTTCTCATGGGCAGTGTGGACTAGGGACACAGAGCCTGGTGGGTCTGACTGGAAAACAGGCGCAGGCAGTGGCTCTGCCAGCAAGTCCTGCACAATTTAGGCAGGACTTAAAGTTCACCTCCCCAGAGACGCTCGGAAGGGAAAAGAGCCGTAGCAATACCTCCAGTGGTGGAAAGCAGGGTGAGCGGAAGACCTGGGAGGTGCAGTAGAAGGTCAGCCCAGCCCACGCCGCTCTGCACACAGCATACGGATGGGACCGTGGTCTGTTTATCTGTAAACAGTGGCACTGTTCAGCACAAACATGCAATCAGCATGAGCTTGGAAAGCTTCACGTCCTTCTTGGTAACAGCATGATAGAAAATAAGGCCTTGGCTTGTTGCCCTGAGTACATTGCTGAAGTGGGCTGGGTGAGGAGCAGTGAAGAGCTGGGACACGAAAGCTGGGCTTTGATTTTCAAGTCTGGTTTCCCCAACAATGTGATATGGGCAGTCCCAGCAAGCAAGACCCTGGAGCTGGATGTCTTGGGAGGGTGTAGAGCCCTAGGACAGCTCTGAAGAGCTGCTCAGCACCCTGGTCACAGCTTGTTTTCTGGGAAACATCTCAGGCTGCACACAGGTACTAACCGATGCTGCTTTCTGTTGGCCATGTACTTACAAGGCATCTATTACCCTTGCGTCCAAGTATCCTCACAGGTCCCTCTCTTCTCATGAAGTCATGCAGAAATGTCATCCCCATCTCACAGGTGGGGAGATGAGGCATAGCAAGATCAAGTGATCGTGCAAGTGCCAAAGGCCAAACCTCTAGTGGCACAACTGCTTAAAAACCATCACACCATGGGCTAGAGCTGTCTGGGTGAGTCCCAGGATGCATCTTCCCCCGCAGAAGAGCAGCCTCATCCGTTCAAGTTCTACACATTGGAAACTTTTAATACTAGGGAGACTAAGGCACAAGATATTAGTTGGGCAGTATTAACTCATGTAGCCTTGTGTGTCCCCATGATCTCTTTCACCACATGTGAGAATATTTGCATTAAAGAACAACTTGCTTCACGGGGAACTGGTAAGAGCAGAACAGCACCCAGTTCCCTACTGCAGATGGAAAAGGGACATTTCAGTTTATAGCTGGTGAGAAAATTTCTACTTAGGATCATGCACACAGACAAAAGCACTGGACATCCAGCTATATGAATGTGCTAAAACTTAAACATGAGTGTAATAAAGAAACCCCTGATCTGATAAAGCTTGAAATCTTGTCCCATGGACTGAGTTACTGTTTTCCCTGCAGTGATTTCTTTTAGCTAGCAAGCTTTAAGTTATGATTTGCATTCATTACATTCACTGAACCTGTTGATAATTGGCTGTCTTAACATGCATGCACAGAGAAGACTGTGGTGTTAAGATTTCATCTGAGGCATCAGCCACACAGCAAAGGACATAGCACCAACTCCTTGGGCACATGTAAGGCTGAGGAGACTTCACAGCCCCAGGTTTGAGTGTTGATACAGTGATCCCGTTGCCAAGACCTCCAGATCCCCAGCCCACCCTTTACCTGGGGGACCATTCTGGGGGAGTGACCAAGGTGCATCCAAAGCCAGGTTCTTGGTGGCAAAAGAGAGAACAACAGTGGTCACTTATTTAACAGGAAAATCCCCGTTAAACCTCTGTTTCCGCTCCTCCTCGGGAACATCCATGAGTGACTGGTTCACATTTGCCACAGTATTTTCAAGAGGGGTCTGTGAGCTCCGCAGTTCCTCCCCAGCAGGAAGCTGGAGCAGGATGGTGCTCTCCCTGCCAGGCCTTGAGGATAGAGTGTAGGAAGGAGGTTTCTGCAGAAAGGAGCCATACTCTTCCACTCCACACAGGTTGATTTTTTTCCCCACTCTTACTCCACAGGAGAAGCCCTTAGAAGAAGTTATGCATGCAATTTGCCTCCTTACATTTACCTTGGGGAATCTTTCCAGACATTGTCCCCAACAGCATCTTATTTCTGAGACATTAAAAAGCCACCCTATTCAAATGCAAATCAAGTCCTTCCTGACAATAACTGTTGAGTAATTTTGACGTCAATACAAGTGCTCTAGCCGGACGTTCCAAGAATAGACCTGGTGTTTGGGAACGGAGCAAAAAGGAAGCGACCACAGATAATACACAGGAGAAACTCTTTAAAGGAGAGACTGTGAGGGGAAGATAGCACAGCCAGGGGTATCAGGTACCAAAGCACCGAAGGTTTAAAGCAAGGGACAGGCATGGAAAGCCAGGATGGAGAAGGCTGAGGCGCGGGATCTCTTCAGATCTAGGGTGAGAATCATAGAATCATAGAATACTAGATTGGAAGGGACCTCAAGGATCATCTGGTCCAACCTTTCTTGGCAAAAGCACAGCAACAGTATAGTTTAGACCAAGCTGAGGCTTCTATCTTTGAAGAGTGAGTCCATTTGCCCAGAGTCAACCCCAAACTCTTTCTGTTAGACTGCGTTTTGACCAACCTTTATGTATCTGGAACTTGCTCAGGTGCCTCAGCTCTGTGCTAGGTTGTATGAACATGCCCTTTGCGAGTTTTTTTCTGTGCAGTGCATGCTGTCATGCTCCTACAGTTGGTTGCAGAGAGGACACTGAAATTGCATGCCTTCAGAGAGAAAGTCTTTCTACCAGAACTTGATACCAAAAAGTACATTCAGACACAGAACTAGCTAGCCCACCCCAAGGAAGAGATGCATACAGTGTATATTGCTGATGAGTTGATAGAGCAAACTGCAGACCCCCCAAGGCTCTCCAAGGCAAACAGCATGCTCTAGAGCTGAAGTAGACCCCTTAGGAAACATGATCCAGCAGAGATGCCATTGATGTGCCTGTGTGATCAGAGGAATACATGCAGGGCTTCCCAAGTGACGTGGCATTTGAGCACTATTTGGAATACAATGGCCTTTCTGCCTGTTTTGGAAATTTCTGACATTCTAAGTACAATCGTATTTGTAATGGTTACATCTGGCCTTTCTGATCTGCTTTGCTCATCAGCCAGTAGCAAGCCCTCAGGTACAAATCTCCTCTCAGCTCTGCCCTGTTCTGCTACTTCTTCTCGTGCTAATTAATTACCCAGGGCTCTTAGAGCGCTTTATAGCATTAACCCCTTCACCTCTGAAAAAAATTCTTTCCCCATTCACAATGAGTCACATATTTATCCTCCAGAGAGTTAGTGATCAGTGAAGCCTGGAACCACCTCATTATTGTAGGCAGTTATAATTTTGTCCCCATTCTTCCGCAAAGCCGATTTATCCAAATTCACAAGGCAAATCACTGACAGAGGTGGGGAATAGACATGGTGTTCAAACCTTGACTTCTCTTGTAGCCATTGGTAAGCATTCTTCAGGAAAATGCTTTCTTACCTTTTCATACAAACCCAAGAATAACCCAAGAATAAAGCCATCCTTTATTAAGCCTCCAGCAATAAAGGATGGCTGGAGCCCACCTTTAGTCATAGGTGGGACCAGATTTACCTCCTGAGGGCCCTTCTGCCCATTTCTAGGAGACTATGGGTCTTCTCTTATTACTAGCAAGTGGCACAGTAAAATGGTAACTTGTCAAACAAAAGCCTGTCATCAGTCACTTTGTGCCCAGTTAAGCAGAACAGCTCATTAGTAGACACTGCCTGCTGTTCTCTGTGGCCTGCTTCTCTTCCATGTCTTCAAGGACAACATCACATACCTTATGTCCTCAGCGAGCTGCACTGCGTATGCTCCCAGACACGTTCCTCTCTCCCCATACATTTTCTATCAACCAGTTGTGGATTTCCTAGAGGGGAGAGCGAGAACATGGCTGTTGGGGCATGCAGTCCCTGGTCTGTCGCTGCCTTGTGTGCCATGGGCTACAGCCCATGGCACAGGGTGACCTTCCCAACCAGACTTGGTTCCATTTTCCCGCCTGAATGCTGATGTTCCCATCTTGGCTGTGCAAAGGAAAAGGAAAAACATCCTCTGGGTTTCCTATTTAATCCCTCATTTCAACTTCAGACAGGTCTGGAAACGTTTCAGTACGTCTAAAGGGATGGGGGAGCCATGTTCTCCAGTAAATGTGGCTTTAACCAGGAGGGAAAAAAGAGAGATGGTGGTAAACAAAGAGCAGAATTGCTGAAGTACAGCTGACATATGGACCCCAAAAGAAGTGCTGACCTCATCCTTCCTCATTAATATGATCTATGTTGCTGCATACGGAGGAGGCTACTGTCAGGAAATGGTGCACCATGTAACCCTGCTGTGGATCCTCCTGCTGCTGTGGGGCCTCTGGCAGCCAGCCCCTGCCTTGCCTCCGGGCAGGGGACACCATGGGCTGTCCCAGGCTGGGGGGGCTGGCTCTGGGAGCCCTTGGAGCTGCTTCACAGATCTGCGTCTCTCTGGGGCACCTTCAGGCAAGGTCATCCCCTGCAATGGGATCCAGGCTCCCAGCCCAGGCTCAGCATCCTACAAAGTTCACTTCATGTTTAGGGTGGCTCAGACACCGGGTTGGCCCCAGATGTCCTTCAAACCATCAGCTTCCTTCTCAACCCCTCTCACGCTCCCCATCCCCAGGTGAGACCAGGAGGACCAGGGTCCCTGTCCAGCCATCCCCACTGCTCCCTGCAGCAGCAACCCTCCCCATGACTAGGGACATCTGTGGCATGCAACCATCCCCTCCCTGCCAGACCCCACACTCCCAGGGGGAGGGAGACGTGGGGCCGAGCTTGGTGAATGTGGGCAGCAGGCAGCGGGCAGCGGGCAGGCAGCAGTCTGGGCTGGGCGTGCAGCGCAGGAAGCACCTGCTCCCGAAGTGACGGCTCTCTTATCTGACCCCGGTCACATCAGGTGGCTTCCTTGTTTGCCTTGGCAGCGGGCCCCCGCGTCCCCCTCCGGCTGGCAAGCTGCTCCTCCGCTCTTTTTTTTCCCTCCTGAGTGTGTCCATTGATCTGAAGAGAAAACCACACAGAGACCTTCCCACTGCATGGCTCCAGCCCCTGCTTCCCCTGCCCGGGGCAATGGTGGGGAGTGGGAATGAGGGGCACAGGGTCACCCTCCTCCATCCCACGGTAAAGCTGCCCACACACTGGCCACGTGTTTGGCCACCATCACACAATGTGGGTCACTGTCCCCTGTGAAAGAGCCGGTGCGTGAGGACCCAGGTGGGTGGTCACTGGTCCCTGTTGTGAGCAATGGAAGTGCAGCACAACCTTCCCCAGACCAAAGGTTGCCGTGCGGGGCTGTGACTGCCCTGAGCCAGAGTGCCAGGGCTTTTAAAAAATAAATCAACGCTTGTGGTTCCTCTTCCTTCCCCGCTGTGTCCCTCCCGTGGTCTGGATCATTTACTGAGCAACGGCTGGGCCTGG
>NW_010312300.1:7295-14341 GCF_000700745.2 Antrostomus carolinensis
CCCCCGGGCATCTCCCACCGCCATCCCAGGAGCCAGGAGCTTTCAGGATCAATTCTCCACATCTCCTTCCAGCTCTGCCTCGGGGGCAAATCATGAGGCTGAGAGGGGCGCGAGCGCTCATGCTGATCGGCATTTCAGCCGCAGAAGTTGGCCTGATTCCAAGATGGTGCCATCTCAGTTTGACAGCCACCTCTTAAATAATCTTCAAAATAAATTTAACTGGTGGGTTTAGATACTGGCAATTGAAATGTAGCGCTACTGCCGTGCAAAGATAACAACAGACGCAGAGCACAAACATATTTTAAAACTGTACTCTGGTCAACAGTTCCCTGTAAGTTATAGTTGTACAATAGAAGTTGTTTGGCTTCGGATTTTATGAGACACGCAAGGAACAGTCTTGCAACATATTTTTTTCCTTTTTCTTTTTCTTTTTTTTTTTCTCTAATCCTTAGTCTTAAACTCGTTTGATAAGGAGAAATCATTTCTGCAGGGGTAAAATTTGCAATGAAAACACCCACAGAAGAAACTTTTCATACTTAACATACTATGCAAAGAGGAACAATAAGATAATAATGAGGCTGAATATTCATTATGCTAATCAAATGTTAATAAACTGTGGGATAGCGTGCAGCTCAGTTTGGCTCCCCATCTCCATCTTTCTTCCTTTCTTGCCTGCTTGCTTCTCTCCCCCTTTCTTCTTTACTTCTTCCCTTCTCCTCCTGCCATACGAACAGAGCTTGGGGAAGCCATCTTGACCAAGACGACAAATGTTCAGATTGAAAGCGTTATTTATTTTAAACAGTCCTGCAAATAGTAAACACTGTCAAACAGATGTGCAACATCTGTGTGTGGTTCAGGCAGTTGGTGAATATTTCTTCTTCGACCTCGGGGAAGCCTCAGAAATAGACAATAGCCAATAATCAGAGAAGCCCCAAGCAGATGTGTGCAACTATGCCATGTTCAAGACATGAATAATTAAAAGTGAAGACTACCTCACGCAACTCTCACCTTAAAACTGAATAATAGTTATGTTTGGGCATCAGATCTTCACAGTTATGTGGACAGTATTTTCATTTCACAGCATTAATTATGTAAGCAAACAAAAAAACAAACCATGGGGTAACACACTCATGATCAGTAAGAGCAAAGGCTTGGGTATATCTGTAACCAGAGATGCAGCAACATCGTGTGTCTCCAGTTTCAGATAATCACCTGGTGTCAAATCCTTTGTGCTGGGGGTGTGCCGCAGAGCAAGGGATAAGAGACTAAACCAGTAGGCAGTGCTGAAATACAACCCGGCAGGTGACCCTCTCCTTCTCTCTCTTTAGCAAAACTCTGCCTTAGATACATCACCATGCCTGCTATGGTAGCAGGCTTCCTCTTGGCCTCCTGGGCAAGCAGCCAGATGGGCAGCTGGCCAAGCGGCGTCACTCTGAACCCAGTATGTTGTGTCTGGGCACCTCTGGGATGCCTTCTTCATCAGCAGTCTGATGGACAGGGTTGCTGTGTGCCCCTTCCCCCTGGCCTGGGGGATCCTCACACTGGGGTTGAGCAGCCCAAGTCCCCCTCACTCTGCTGAGACAATATTTAGGCAAGTGGCAGCATTGATCTCCTTCTCTTTGTGCAAAGAAGAGATGGCTCAAGGAACAGCACAGACACAATCTCATGGGTCTTGGAGGTGCCCATGCAGTGCTGCTGCTCCTCAGCCCTCAGTGCTGGAAGCTCAGGGTCTGTCACCAGCATGGTCACAGGAGGCTTCGTCTTTCTCTGCCGGCTGAGCTCTGGGTGTCAGGGTCAGAGCTGCCCTGACCTGGGCTTTCATTGCATGGCATGTTGTGGGAGTCACTCAGCAACTGCTCCATGGAAGATGAATATTAACCTCGCTAAGTATGGCTGGAAAGGCTGGAGGTCACTGCAGAAGCAAGCCCTGCAGCGTCACAGCACAGGTCGGAGTGAAGATCAAGTTAGGAAGAGGTGGTCTGTGCTGGTGGCCCCGGTGAAGACGTGTGCCTTCTGTCAGCCCAGGGAAGAGAGTGTGCAGTGTCACAGTTCACTCGGTGTTTGTAGGACAGCTGGCACCAAGGGGCCACCCCCAGCCCTCTTGCTTCTGTCCCAGTAGTCCAGAAGAGGCAGTAGGTGAGAAAGGCAGATGCAAAGCCGACCCTGAGGGCATACGTGAAGGATCCCATCACCACTGGCTTGATCTGCAGCTGCACTCAAAGAAGCTGTGCTCCCTCTGAGACCTGAGCATCCCTCTCTAGGGAGAGAGAGAAACACCAGCTCCTGTAGGCATGCTGCCTCTGGAGCCCTTCCTTCTTCTCTTCCATCACACAGATGACCTCTCCTCAGTCTGCTCTTGAGAAAGGGCAGTGGAGCACAGACACCTAGACTCATCGCAGCGCTGCTCCAGACTGCCACAAAGACCCACTCACTGAGCTGCACACACTGTGACTTCCTGAGCATGGGACTTTCGTCAGTCCAGCTGGAACTAGAAAAGTTTTGCTTTCTTGATCCTGGGTGTCCATGTTGTGTGGTAAGACCAGGACCCTTCTGGGAAAGGTCCCTTTGTACGTTGCTAGCAGCGTGCTAGGGAAGCTGCCCTGCTGGGTGGGCAGCCAGCAGACTGTGAAGTAGCCACATATTTAAAGCTTGTACCTCAGTTCAGGGTTGTGAGTAGGTTCTGATCAGGGAATGGGAGAGCTCTGCAGCCTCCTTTGTACTGAGGGACTAAGGCCTGGCCTTTGCCAACTGAGCCCAAATTAATATTTCCCGTTACTCTCAGCCTAGGACACACAGCTAAGCTGATCCATCTGATCTTGCCTTAATTTGTCACCAGCATTAACCTTCTTGGCTGTATTTGCTTTTCTCTCCCACTTTATAAAATCCACTTCACTACCCATTCTCCCCCTTTCCACCAACTTCTGTTTGGGATCCGCTGGCTTTTTCATGTGGTTCATGCTGTGCCCAGACACCCATGAAGGAAGAAAAAAGGAAAGAAAGAGAAAATATGAAGACCTCACAGGAAGATGTTTCCAAAATCCAGGCACACATCTCTTGTTATACAGCTCCACTACTCATGGAGTCATTTTGGGAAGAAATCAGCCCTATCAGCTCTGCACATCTTCCAAATGCATAGGAGTCCGGGAAGATAGTTCCTTCCTTAGATAGGTATGAAAGCTGCTGCCCTTAGAATGCTCCACAGCATTCTGAGAGAGAGATGCTCCTGCCCACTTGATGCAGCTTCCAACCAGGATGCATATTTGCTTGGGAACCAGTGCCAGCCTTGCCCGGTCTGCGTTGCCTCCATTTTCACCCATCTCTGATGGGCTGCCTGTGGAGGGGAGAGCTGGGACTCTGGTGCTCTGTGTGATGGTGTCAGCTGGCTGCTCTGCAGCAGAACAGCTTATCCTTGTCTAAATAGAGCAGATAGATACCTGGATACCAGGGTCTGAAGGAGGAGGGTGCTGGTATGAAGCTGGGTGCAAGCCTGTGGCTGCTGCTGGGGAGAGCTTCAGTCCTCCTTCTTTGGCCAGGCATCCGTGTTTGTTTTGGCAGAGCTGAGGTGCTGGTGACACTTGGGGCAGAGTTCAGGGCAGCACCAGAAACTGAATTTCTGCATTCATTTGTGTTGAAATAACAAAGGCAATTCCCTCTCGGCGTGCTACACTCCACCCACTCAGCTGCGCTTGCTGAAGCTGCGGGGCTCAGCTTCCTCCAACCCATCCCTGGAGTCCCAGCTCTCCTCATCTGCCTGCTGACTGCAGGGAACATGGGGTGTTTCAAGGGGCTTTGCGGAGGGAAGCACTACTCCACCAGTGCAGGCTGCTTTCTGCCAGACTTTGCTGTTGGTGAACGTGAAGCTCAGGCTGGTTGCCCTGCTCCTCCTGCCAGTGGAAGATTGCAGTCTGGGGGCTGCTAAAAAGCCTGCTGGCTGTGACTCCAAGAGAAGGGCTCCAAGGGTGGGATTGAGTGGGATCATCCTTCCCCATTGCTTTCCTGCTGTCAGGAAAAGGGAGCAGGAGGTACCAGGTTTCTTTGCTCACTGGGGCTGGAGACACCTGCCTTCCTCAGCCCTTTGCAGGACACAGGAGCTGAGTAGAAGCTCAGCATGTCCTGATGCTCTTAAAAAAAAAGGTGCTCCCCCAGGGAATATCTCCACAGCAGGAGGAAGGGGATGCAGCCGAGGCAGTTCCCTGCCCCAGCTAATGTCACATCCCTGGGGACACAGACAGCTGCACTCAGGCCAGATCCACCTTGCTCATTGTAGAGGAGTGTAAAAGCAGGCTGGGAGGGAGGAAGCAGGACTCGGCACATACTGAGTCACGGTGCATTGCTGCTACAGGAGGGCTCTGGGTCATAAGCAGAACAAGGCTCCATCCCTCCATGACAGCTGAAAGCAAGCACAGCTGCTTTGGAGGAGGTAGCTCATGGGGTCCCACCTGCATCAAGCACAGCACCGTGTTTCCCTGCAATACTTCCCCTCCACCAAAAATGCACATACTCCTCTCTGCCAAGCGGCTGGGAATACACCCAGCACAACGTGACTTAGAAAAGCCCACTGGGTCTCCAGGTCCACGCAGCACTGAGCATGCTGTGACAGAGCCGAGATGCAAGTTCCCTAGCCAGCAAGCGGGGTGTCAGATTCCCTCTCGAGGCACGTGGTCCTAGTTCTCCATTTCTCATCCTGTCAGTCTTCTCCAGAGGCTTGTTTGTTTTGCCCCTCACCAGAATGTGCTGCTGCATGTTTAGGCTGAGAAAGCAAAACAGTCAACTCAACAGCTGCTGGATTTGTGGAAGGAGAAGGGAGGGAAATGCTTTCAGTTTTGACTTTTAACCACAAAATGCACACTGGATTCATTCTTCCTGACAAAAATGACAAGAAACAGAGCCATAGGTCTTTGCTAGAAGCAGAGGGAGAAAACGACAGAGAAGGTACTCCCTGACGCTTACGTGTCTCTGGTGTTTTCTGCTAATAGCAGAAGGCAATGGATCAGGCAGGGGTATGTGCTGCTGCCTTCACTCAGCTGAGCAGAAGAGGTCTACAGCTATGTCAACACACTGAGCTGAGCAGTAGACTCAAAAGTGAACTGAAGCATATTGCACCCTTAGGCCCCCTGCTTTTCAACCATCTTCTTGGCTGTTGCTCAAAGTGTCCATACTGTGCCTTGGAAGATCTGAGCTTTTTGCTGCAAGACCAGGTTGGTGGAAAGACAATAGGAGAAAGCTCAGCATCAGGTCTGATGTTTCCAAACCCTATTACTGCTCAAGAAGGGCACTACCTTGACAGCTCCAATGTTATCCAAAATACCCAGTATATACTCAAATTTCCTGTTGGGAGACATGCCTGCCTACCATGTAGCCTCCTACTGTGGTCTTTGACAGAAGAAGTAGGACCCACCCCACCAGATTATAGATTCAAGGCTCACTGACAACCACCGTTCTGCTTACTGAGAGTCTGATAGACTTTTTACTCTTTCCTCCCACAGGAAAGTCACGTGCCATCTGAAGGCAGATGGACCATGTCATGCCTAAGTAGGGGTGGAGCAAACTGCAGCTCTGCAGGGTTGCTGACTTAGTGCAGTGCTTTGAGAGGGGTTTGTGTCTACAGACAAAGATTTGCATCTGAACCCCCCAGAGATGCCATTCTGTCTCCATGGCAGTGGAGGCTTAAGGAAGGCACCAAGTTGTCTATCAGTGAAGGCACTAAGATGGGCTCTGATTGACTCAGGGTCTGTACAGATATGAATGTGCTCATGGACTTTCTTTCAAGAGAGGACCAATGCTGTGTTAGCAGGAGAAAAGGCATACTTCTGGGCAACATGTCCTTGACTGTCCCAGAGAAGGTAGCGGAAACGCTCTTTTGGATCCATTTGCTCTATAAACAGAAACAAGGACGGAAGAAAGGAAGGAAGGAAGGAAGGAAGGAAGGAAGAAGGAAGGAAAGAGAGAAGACAGGGACACAGTGGACGCGTCACTAACAAAGTTACCCCTTAGAGCATTAATTTCTTTTCCAACTTAGGGTGAGAGCTGCCTTGCAGACATGGGGCTATGCTGATACACAGCAGAGCTCCACCAAGTCCATACAGTTTCAGCATGGACGAGTCAGGCTCCCCATGGCTCATTCACAGTCAATATTCAGAGGTTCTCCATGCTCACTCATTACTTACTACTGCAGTCCCCAGCTGCAGCACAGGATGGCTTGGGGTCCCCACAGCTAACAGAGGGGCTGTGCCAATGTTATTCACTCCAAGGATACAGAAGGCACTTGTTGTGCATCTGTTTGGCCAGTGAGGAGGAAAGGGAACCTGCCCAGGTCTCAGAGGTGCTCTGCAATTGTCCAGCAATAGGAGGGGTTATTCTGGCACAGGAGGATGGATAGAGACAGCAGTTTTGTCAGATCTCAGGACTGTGACACAGCGTGGATCCTTGTGCCCTCTGTTCCCCTCACGCAGCAGTGCAGCAATCAGGTGTAGCCAAGCCACACGTAGCCCTGTCCCACAGAGGAACATTTCCCATTGTCCCACTATTTTTTTTTCCGCCACTGTGAATTTTATTACCTCAAAGGTATGGAATTAGGAAATGAAAGATGTGGAAAAATTCCTCGGACCAAAGCACTCATTTCCATCATTTCCACCTTACCCTGGATTTCCTTCTTGATTAGTTCCAGCAGTGTCCTTGGTTCAAGCCTTGGAGTCATTAAAGTCCTTTTGAAGCTCTACTGCCCCACACTAGTTCTCATTGCTCAGCAGAATGATGCATCAGGAATAACAAAGTCCACTTTGATCAACTACTTCCATCCTTTACAGCTGTTTCTGCGGGAGTGATTAATCCCAGCCCTTCCTCCACTAATAATAAGTGCAGAGAATCAGCTACATCCTTTGTTGTTGTTATTTTCTCTTTTCATGTCCCTTTTTGGGGAGGGCTGTGGAGAGGACTTGGTGACTTTGGTCCATCTTCTGCCAGAAGGGTGGCCATGGCCATGACAGTGGTGGAGAGCATGGGTACCTGGTGAGATTGGGTGGAACAACCTCTCCCCTAGTTGAGGT
>NW_010312300.1:14382-27364 GCF_000700745.2 Antrostomus carolinensis
ACAGCACCACTCGTGCCTGAAATCCTACCTACGTGCAGGAGATTAGTGTTTCCTATTGGCAGGGAGCCTCTGGGAGATGCAGGGTCATTCGATAGGAAACACTAGGCACAGAGACTTTGCTGGGAATTAGGCCATTTTGTTATAAACCCCACAGTCCCCTGGGCTGCTGATCTGGCACCTTGTTTTTCCGTGAACTTCTCCTTATAAATAAAAAGTATTCCAGGCCTTCAGTTTCTGTTTTAAGCTGAGGCTGAGCCGGAATTGCTCTTGATTTGCACTAATCTAATTGAGAGAAAAAGGAAGCACACTGTTTATTTAATGACAAATGCCAGCTAAAGAAGAGGAGGTTTAATTATCAGTGATCACCAACTTTTACAGATAAGAGTTCAGCTTACAGACCCACGTTCTGCTATGTTTTGAGGACTGCATAGATAAAAGCCTTGGGAAATACCTCTGTAGAAGAGCATTTCACAGCAGAAGCAGAGCTGTAAATGCCCTGTATCACCTCCTGGTAACAGCTGATGCAGGCTGAGATATGTGTTATGTATGCTGCATACAAGGGGAGGACATCGTACCTATAAACCTCATCTGTCTCTTTACTGAAACAGCTGGTATCTGAGGTGCATCCTGGGCATATGCACCTCCAGTTATCTCTTCCCAGGTCCACTTGTGTGATGCTAAAATATTAAGCTCCATGCAGACTGCCCCTGGTACAGTGCGGGAAGGATTTGGCATGGCTAGCAATGGGAAAGCAAGAGAGGATGGAGATGTGACTGGTGCCTCTGGTTTCTGCCCCAGGCACAGGGCTGGAAGCCCCTGAATGTTGTTACGACATGAGAGGTGCAACAGGGAGAGGAAAGTCCAAGAACTGGAGTGAGTTGGTTTGTGTTTTCTGTGAGATCTAGTTTGGGGGAACAGTAGGGACAGACTGTGGCATTGAGCCGTTGTTCCTCAAGCTTTTGGGTCTTTGGCTGTCATCCTGGCTGCTCAGCACCTACAGATCTTGCACATTGCATACTGAGGAGGAAAGGGGTGCATTGCAAAGCACCCTTGATAAATGGTGCTCTCAGCTGCTCCCTAAATTTCTTAACCCCTTCTGGGTGTTAAGAGTGCTGGGTGGTATCATCTCCTTTTGAGCTTAGGTCTTTAGGTTTGCTATTTGGAAAAAGCAAGTCACCATTGTTGTAGTAAGAAGGAACACTGGTACCCAAATATCTTCTCCAGCATGTCGTGTGTGTGACACATATTTGCTAAATCAAAAAACCCTGGAGTCTAAGGCAGGCAGTGAGAGAACTGCACTAATGTACCTCTCCCTAAACACACCTAGGACTGTCTGTTCCTCCAAAGAGCTCCCTCAGGCACTATGTGCATAATTCCACTTATGACATCCAATGGGAGACCCGTAGAGCCATGCCCAGATCTGTCACACCAGTACAAAATCAGAACAACTCTTGCTGCACTCTGCTGCATCGCAGATCAACATCTGTTGCATAGTCCACTTCAGCAGATAGTCATCAGACTGAACAGGTAACTAATAAGGGCAGAATTTATCCCAGAATTATTTTATGTGATTTTTTTAATTGTTGGTGGGGATAAGTATGTAAATATGTGAATGAAATCTCAGTAAGTGATCTTTCTGCTTTGTTTTTTTTAAGGTATTTTGGCACTTTTCAAAATCCACAAATCCCAAGGTCTCAGACACTTCTGCAGCTCTGCTGACAGAAGCAAGTTAAAGTCCCTGCATTTCTGACAAGCGTAATCCAGCACAGCCCCATGGACTTGGATGATTTTGAGGATATGGCCCAACCACACAAGGAATTCTGTCTAGTGCACAGCTTGGACATGTGCTGACGAACTAGAGAGGATTTAGTCAAGGGGCCTAAGCTAAAGAAAATGAATGTGCTGCTTCAGTCTGAATGCAGCAGATACACTTGGCTTTCTAATGCCATCAGATCTCTGGAAAATGGCTTCAAATTCTGAGAAATCAGAACTATGAAAGAAATGTGTAGTTCTTCCCACTAAACTCATTTAGTCATAAACTGGTCTAGACATAAACACATAAAGAGAAACTGGCCTGACAAAACAGGCTGAAACTTGCAACTGCTTTGGAAGAGCAGCCTAGGCATCCTTGGCAAGGTTCGTGGTCTGGAGACCCCATGTGCCTCTTGCAGGGCTGGAGGTGGCTGGGCAGAGTGGGTAAGGAAGAGGGCATCAGCAGCCCTGAGAAGTAGCTCGAGGAACAAACCACCACCATGGCACAGGATAGATCTGTCTCATATTCCAGTCACAGCTGGATTTCACTTGTTGTTTCACCAGAAAGGGAAACTCCAGCAGCAACTAACCAACCTTTCTCAGGCAGTAAAGCCATGCAGGTGTGATTCCCGTGTGCGTGCAGGGACACGTGTACCAACAAACACTGTGTTACATTACTGTACATTCCTACATCATTATACAGATCAGGCTTGTTAGGCTGGAAGACGGGGATAGAGTGACAAAGTATAATCCAGATTTACCTCTGGTTATCTTTGAAACCAAAGGGAAGAGCAGGATTTAGACCTGATCATCTGATTTGGCCTAATTTACAGAAAAAGGCTTGACTGATTTCAAATCAGAGCCCAGGCTGAACTTCCTCTGTGCCAGAGGACATTTGGATTTTGCTCCTGCCTCTCCCAGGCCCACTGCTGGCAGCACCCAGGAAAGCTACGTTAAAGAAATACCAGCTGGGTGGACACATCCTGAGACTTATCTAAGCCCAGCAGCCACCTATTTACAGCTGTAGCATCTTCTGAGATTTTCACATAAATAAGTTGCCCCTGGAGTTAATACTTCACACCTTTCTATCTGCCTTGTGCTGTGGGAGGGTGGATGTGTGCAGGCGCGTCTCAGAATTGCTGCCAGGACTCCTTGTGAGGCTAATGAGAATCATAGAATCACAGACTGGTTTGGGTTGGAAGGGACCTTTCAAGGTCATCTAGTCCAACCCCCCTGCAGTGAGCAGGGACATCTTCAACCACACTGGGTTGCTCAGAGCCCCGTCCAACCTGACCTTGAATGTTTCCAGGGATGGGGCTTCTACCACCTCTCTGGGCAACCTGGGCCAGAGCTTCACCACCCTCATCTTCAAAAAATTCTTCCTTATATCTAGTCTAAATCTACCCTCTTTTATGTGTATTGTTTGCAATACACAGTGATGTTTCAGCTCAAGTTTCTCAATTTGCACGCAGCATCATTAAGTTCAGAAGTCATGACAGGTAACATCCCTGTCTGGGTGGCATCTGCAGCAGCCCCTGTTGTGTGCCAGGCTACAGACATGCTGAGTAGGGTGTGATTGCAACTCTCCTCCCATCTCACACATCTCAAAGCTTTGAAACAACAATAAAGTCAGCCCAGGAGAACAGTAAGTGTACTCCTCTGGACTCTGGTCCACCTTGCATGCTCCTCTGCTATGCTTTCACGGATGGCCCAACCCTCTGGTCCTCTCCAACCATCCTTGCACTCATCTCCAGGTCTCCAAAGCAGCATCCCTACCTTCCTCATTCCCGCACTGTCTTTCCACACATTGTCCTCATAATCTCAGCTCCTCACACTTCCTACCACATACCTTATCCCTTCCCTGTGTCACTCCCTCCACCCTGCTCTTACAGGGTCTTGGGTTGGCTGGGCCATCACGAGAGCTGATGATTTGCAGAGGAGTGAGGGCTGCTGATCAGCAGCCAGGACTCTGGTGGGAGTGCTCACTCCAGGGTCAACAGAGGAGCCCGCACACAGAGGCACAGCCTGCAACTGCGGATGCTGCTGCCAACACGTGCCACTACGGAGCCATTCGTGTACAACCGGCTGATGCGACGCACAATGGAATCTGAGGCTGAACTATCTCTGATTTAGATAATTACTTCCATTGTATTGTGCATCCAAAAAGTGCCCTTTCCAAAATAAAAGTTAAAAAAAAAAAAAATCAGGTTAAGCCACAGCTCAACAGCTGCATAAGGCAGAAGTTTTCAAGGGGATGACAGAGCAGGAGAGGAGGAGACAGCATTGATGGACAACATTGTTTATTACCTCTTCTGGTCTCAGTCCTGCAAACTCATGGAAATACTTAGCACTATGCACAGGGTCAGTATCATAGAATGTGTTGTGTTATCATTACTATTATTGCCATTTCTTTTAAAAGCTGCGGCGTCCTTCTGATTTTTTATTACCAAATGCAGCTCAAGTCAATTCACTGCACTCGGTGGAACAACTTCCCCCTCTGAAATCAGTACAGAGAATAGAAACAGGCTGATGAATGTTTTTCTATCATATGTTAACTTGTTCTGCCATCCTGTGAATGAGCTTCTTGTTTTCTTCTCCTTGATCAGACAGTTCCACCTAAACCAGGACTGGACACAGAAGTAAATCTGGTAGGAGAATACACTTCCTGTTTATAAAAATACCTTTCCTGTGTGGAAGGGCCTTCTTCCTGCACACACTCATCTGCGTACAGCATCCCGGACCTGTTTCCATGTGGATACAGCCAGAGTCGCTGGGGGTGGGGGGTACAGCTATTATGGATATTTCATCAGGCTGAAGTAGCAAATAAATGCACTTATTTATTGTACCACCCCTGCAAATCAAACACAACCACAAGCAACGCCAAAACTGTGATTAAGATGTCATCCTTTTGAAATGAAGGACTTTTTATCTCGTTGGCGTACAGCTAAATATATCTGCGAACTTCCGGAACCGGTGTCTCATTGCCACGAACTTACTTAGCTAACTTATAGACAGTGCATCCGGCTCTTGTGATTTGATTGTAGCTCATGGCTCACACGTTCACAGCAGCTGAGGATTTGAGCTGTGTACATGAATTAATAAATTAAAAATAAAACCCCAAAACATCAAGTCTTAAAAGGGAATGAGCTGGATGTTTCTATTCATATCCCTCACTATGGGTTTTCCTGTAACTTCTTCTGAAAGGATGTGGTTGAGATCTTCATCAGGGCTGGAAGGGTTAATCCACTCTCCCCTCAGGTGGTCCCTCCTCTCACTCATATCAAGACCTTAATGGTGAAAGACCAGATCCCTCCTTCCGCCATGACTCCCAACAGCATCCACAGACTCTGCAAGACTTCAGGGATCATCAGATGGACTTCTTCAATAACCGGCTTATGAAGGGCCCCAGCCACCATCCCACCTTTCCCCCCATAGTTTCATCATCTCCCTTTCCCCCTTCAAAGACTTCCTCAGCTTTACCTCTTTCCAAGAGCTTTGATGCCTGTGCAGCATGGTGTCTGTAATAGCTTCTCATAAGCTCACATGTTCTGCTTTGCTTTCTCTCTTGGATGGGTCCTGCTTGCACTGTTCCATCTTGCAAGTCAACATTTGCCATCATTGCCTAGCCAACATGTTCTGACACTTCATCCTATGTCTGCTTCCTCTTGATACCCACAGCAGATTTCACATTACCTATTCTATGCTTATCTACTGCTTTCTTCTCTGGGCCTTTCGATCACAGTCCTGGTCAGCTGCAGGATTATTGTCACATGTCATAAGAAACTTCAATGTCCTTCTACAAAAGGATGTGTTCGTGGAGAAGGGGGTGCTAACACTTGGCTTCCTTAAATCTATTTCTTTTGTCGGTCTCTGCTAACTTTACAGTCAATGAAACCAAAGGATGGTTTTACAGACTACCCCAGAACATCCCCCACACATACGCACAAGCCACAAAATTCGTATTTCTGGGAGAGTCTCCCATAGCATCTGATTTTAAAAGAGTGCAGTCATCTAAACCTAGAGGTATCATATGCAGGATTTTTTGTCTCTTACCCTCAAAACTTATGAGTGAGAGGGTGGGTGAAAAAATCTGAGTCCTTGTGCTTTGGAGAGAAACCTGCTCAGGGTGCAGGAGGGCTGCCCTAACCCCTGGGAATCTTGCAAGGACATGCAACAACAGGCTGCGCAGGTGAGTCTGGGGGTTGGAGAGGAGCCACGTCAGAGACAAGCATGGCTGCTGAGGACACCAAGAACTGGAAAGGATGACTGAAGGCTGATATGCTTTCTTCAGGAAGCTCTGCTCCCTCCTCTGGTAGGCAGTGTCACCTCTGTCCCTTGCTTTGCACACTGTGAGGTCACCTTCCCAGCCTGAGTGACAACACGATGACTAATCTGTTACCTTTTCCCTCATCACAACAATGTTATTTTCTGCAAATTCTTGTTGCCATACAGGGAGCTGGCAACCTCACTGCACCAGTGTTTATCACTTTTATGGGAAGAGATTAGCTGGTTGGAAGGCAAGGTACTGTGTTGAGGAAAGTCCACCTGGCTGGGGCAGTGCCTGCTCTTTGGGTCTTCTCCTGCCTGTGTCACTTCCCATGCCCTGCAGCCCTCATCGGTGTCCCCACATCCTCCCTGGGGATGAAGCTGTCTGATGGTGGGTGTCCCCTGGTCAGGGGCTCCTGCTCTGCGGTGGCAGGGGCACGGGCAGCGGACAGCCCCCCAGGTCACACCTGCCTGGTGGGGCAGGTGTGCAGCAGCATGCCCTGTCTCTGCTGCCTGAGCCCCATCACGGCTGCCGGGACCCCCCAGTGCTCTTCCGCCCCGCTTGCCCAGATTTCCTTCAGAGGGAAAACAGGATACAAGCAGAGGGGGAGGGGAGCGGAGCATGCCTCCAGCTCATCCTGACACAGAGGTGACAAACACAAACATGCCCGTCTGCTCGGGCAGCACCCCTGGATCCCACGCTGTACGTACACACTCCTCTGCTGAGCCCAGGAAGAAGTCTAGGAGACCACACTCCTAAATTCGGCTCCTGCGTTACGGCTTGAGGTCAGCAGTACAAACATCCCCATTCCTTTTCTCTTCCCACTCCCCAGTTTTGAGTAATTGGCTCCCCAGTCTGAGCAGCTGACAGTTTGAAGGGTGCTCACCATCAGTTTGCCAAGCTCCATGGCAGTGTTCACTGGGCTCAGCGACAGAGCTGGGATCCAGACAGAGTCCGACTTGTTCCCACGCCTAAAGAGATTGAGCAAGTTGGCTTGAGGGTGGCAGGGACTGGCCAGTTCTCCTGTTAGATGACATCTGTCAAATTCATGTCATGCCTGAGTCTGTTGCCAATGCCCAGGGGAAAAAAAAAAAAGAGAGTCCAAGCTTCACTTGGTTATTTGTGCAAAGATCAGAGGAGTAAGAAAGCAGTTTGATGGTGTTTTCGCTACTGAAGTCAGCAGATCTGACTCTGAATGCACAAGGGGATTGGATTGGGCAAGACCTATTTATGCGAAAGCACTTTGCAGAG
This sequence comes from Antrostomus carolinensis, assembly GCF_000700745.2. Classification (NCBI taxonomy): domain Eukaryota; kingdom Metazoa; phylum Chordata; class Aves; order Caprimulgiformes; family Caprimulgidae; genus Antrostomus; species Antrostomus carolinensis. The sequence goes on from NW_010312300.1 coordinate 21,653, forward strand.
GACAACTGCACTTTAACACCATTCCTGTAAAAAAGGAAGGGGAAAAAAAAAACAAACCCAGCCTGAACATTTGAAGGAAAAACACTTGTTTCCTGTAAGGAGGTTCAGCCAGTGGAGATTGTACCTCTGCCGCCTGCGTCTCATCACTGTACTTTAGACTCAGGTGTGACTGTCAATGGGAAAGGGCAGGAGCTGTGTCATCCTCTGAAAGGTAGCACAAACATTTTCTGGGGACCAGCAGGCTGGTGACCTTTGTGCTCATCATCATGAAATCAGCTGATGTTATGCTAAGGTTTCTAAGATGTATTCCCGTCCCAACCTTTGCTTTGGATTTGTGACCTTTGTTTCCGCTTGCAACACCTGAACCTTGCTGATCCCATCCAGAGTCCTGCTCACTCCTTACCAGAGACCTGACAAACCACAGCTCAGCAAAGGAAAGCCACCAAGTTTGCTTGCTCTTTGTTCAAAATGCTCAGGGCAACTTCTCTAAACCACACTGGTGTGCAAATAAGCTGTAAATACCACAAGTTCTCTGCAAGATGTCTGGTGCTTCCTATTCCTGGTCAGGCTGGAAATATTAAAGCAGTTCCCCTTCAGATAATTCTGCTCTCGTACCTTTGGTTCAAAGAACAAGCAGGACACTGAGTGATGTAGGTAAACTGCACCAAGCACAGAGAGGAGAAAATTTAAATTTGAGGTAAAGATGTGTTCTATTTAGATGGAGAAAGCAAGGTTTAGGCATGAAAACACGCCTGATACCTGGGCTTTTGCAGCCAAAGCCTTGAGCTCTGGTTCACCTGTGATGCAAAGTGGCTGTAAAACCAGTGTTTTACAGCTGCTTGTCTTCACCTGACTAATGCAAAATAGTCAGAGCTTGAACGTGAACCTGTCCTTCATGTCCTGGCCAGCCCCCATCCTTACGTATACACCATACAGCGTGTCTTGACCTCTGTCTGGTTGAGGAGTGGTTCACTTGAGGCTCCTTTGCTGGGGACATATCACAGGGCTGGGCTGGCAATCAGCCCAACCCCACATCTGAAACAAGGTGACCAATTTGTCGTCATACACCAGGCAGCCTGTTCTTGTCCTGCAAGAGAACAGTGGGACTTGTGGAGATCCTGCCAGCTCCTCCATACAAGCCAGTCCCAAGCTTCTGCTCTCTGAGATCTTGTGGCTCCCAGGCTCCGAGCTGCAGCAGGACAGCGGTTTGAGGATGCATTGTGCAGGGACAGCCATTCTGGCCACCATGACACGGGGCTTGGGGCTGCAAGTGGCAGCCTTCTAGATCTGGAGAAGTCACTCATTCCTACTGTTTCTCAGTTGACTTGCTGATAAAAGACGATAATTTGTTATCTGCTCCTCTATGCCCCCCTGCCCTCATCCAGGAGGATTCCCCTGAGGAGTGAGCAGAAAGAAAGTGCAATATACTGTGGAGAGACTGGGCTCAGTGGAGCTTGGTGGGACATGAAACAGGTTGGGGAGGGAGAATATTCCTAGGTTCTGGAAAGTGTTCCTTGCACCATAACAGAAACATTTCCTTAGCTCGGTGAATTAGGAAAGGAGCCCCAATTTTGCAATAACTTCTGTGACTCCTCCAATAAAAATATTGTGTTACAGAGGCATCACATGCCCTGCTGGCCCTGGTACCCTACACCCAAAGCCTTTGGTGTTTCTGCTCTGTGAGTAAACAAGAGCAACAGCGGTGGGGAGACGGGAAGTATCACCTCCCTTCCTCTTTATTTTGGGAGACACAGACAAAAAAGACCATGAGACAAGTCCAGAGTCCCATCACAGGTCAGTGAAGGAGCTGGAAAAGGCTCTCAGCAGTCCTCAAGCCTGGTCTCCTCTCTCAGCCAGAGACAACTCCAGCAAAACAGGGCACTGAAAAGTGCTTTCCAGCTTGTGATCTAAGATGTATCCTTTATTCTGTCTGTAGTAATGGGGCAGGAAAAGTTCTCTCCCCAAATTTGTCTTCTCTTCTGGTGAGTCCCTCTCCACTCACAGAGACCTGGGCTGTAATTTGCTCCTGGAAAGAGCACGGAGGGCTGAGCTGGCCCTGGGCACAAGCATGTGCAAGACTGCCCACATCTGGGGCCAGAGCACGGGGGAAAGAGACAAGAAATTTGCTTTAGAAAAGACATTTCAAAGCTTACCTCTAACTGTTACTTAGGGGCCCACATTGCTGAAGCACAACCCTGCCAGAAGGACAATCCAAAATACGTCCCTTTTCATTTCAAGGAAAATTCTGATAGAAACTGAGAAAAGGGGGTTTTTTCCTTGGATTGTCCTGGGAAGAGCAGGCAGCTATTTGACAGTGCACAGATAGGAAATGTTGTAGCATAGACAACCAGCCTCTCCTGCCATGGCCATGAAAAGAAATGTAAACACGTTGATCCTATAAGCAAAGAGCTGATCCTTGCTTGTGATATGCTTGTTATGAGCAATCAGGACAGATAATGCACAGAGACCGGGTTATGGCTGATAAAAAATGCTGGAAGGGCATCTCTTGCCTTTTCACAGGCAAAAGATTACATCAAAATTCCTGACCACGTTGCCACACTGAGACCATCCCCCAGTTGCTTTTGGGAAGTGGGACCGTCTGAAAAACCACGGACAGAAACATCTGGGAAGTAAGCTGGCCTGTCCAAAGTTTACATTTCAGTTCAGCCCAATCCACTCAAATAAAATGAGAGCTGTCTCATGTTGTTAACCCCAGGGGCACTTGGAATCAGAGATTTGTGTCAGATCCAAATAAAATAAAAAATGCAAAATTAAACCAGAATAGAAACCATTTGTTTAAAAGAATAATCACATAAACAAAGGACAAAAAAAAAGGCAGAAAAATCATGTATTGTCTTAAGGAACCATAAGAAGTTCTCTATCATTTCCTGTATCTAAAAAACTGAGATGGTTTTTATTCTCCATGGAGCAAGGCAGTAGGGGCTCCATGCTGGTCCAGCTCATACATGCCTCCCTTGGTTCAGCTGAACATCTCTTCCTGTTGACAGGCCCTAATGAAGGAAGGGCTCAATGAGCAAGATGGCAGTCCCATAAGGTGCACCCTAATTCCTCAACTCAAAACACAGTGTGAAAACTGAGATAACAGTTGGAGAAGCTTTACCTAACCAAAATCCTCCCCAGGGCCTGTGTCAGTACAACACAGTATTCTGGGAGCTGCTTTGGCTTGCACGAGGCTGCCTATAGGTACGGCTGCAAGGAGGCTGCAGCCGCAAGGGCAACGGCTTCGGTTGGGTTAGTTGTAAGGGTTGTGGGTATCCAGAGCTCGATGCAGGCTGAAAAAGCTGCCTTAAAAGCTGGAAAAGCCCATGGGATCTTAGCTCAAGCTGAGCTCCACATTGCTCCAGCTCATCTGCTGCCACTGGCCAAGCCAGCCCACCACCACCGCCGCAGGCAGATCTGCATCGCGTGGCTGGCACTGCTGGGGTTGCTCAGGTGTGCACCCACTTCTAGAGACTCATCTTGCCATGGGGTTATATTATGGAGAGGATTCATCCCCCAGCCCTCCCTCTCTCAGCTCTTCACTGCCCCCACCGCTGACTCTTTGCAGGCATTATCCTAGAGTCTTGGTTATCTGAGGGTGTATTCTTGAATGATCAATACTTTGAAAAATGGACACTTCCACATGTGAAAATCCAGGACTTGTTCTCTGCCACTAACTCAGCCCAGATGAAACTTGTCACTGTAGTTCCTGGCTGATGTCAAGATAAGTAAAAGCAGACTTGAGCCCTCAGTTTCTACATGCTTAGCAGGATTTCTGTTCTCCCTCGTGGAGGGAACATTTGAATTAATTGTTACACTTGCACAACATGACTCTGAAGTGCATTTTTCCCACTGTATAATTTCTAGATGAAAAAGAAAGGTTAGAGTGAAGTTACACAATACAAGAGCAAAGAGAAAATGTATTAAAGGAGAGGACTGCAGAAAATACCCTCATAACACATTAGAAACCCACAAATTTTCAAGTTAAAAAAAAAACCAACATAAAAGAGCTCCAAATGATAAAGAAATGAACCCTTAGGTGTATTATTATGATAAAGAAATGCACCCTTAGGACATGTATACACCCTTAATGCTGCCCCAAAATAATGTCTGAATGGGGAAGAGTGTGAAAGAAATGAACAAATAAAGATTTATTCTAGGACCTTTCCTGAAAAATGAGTGTCAGGTAAGTACGAACTGCAAACACTCCAATGCCGTTATCCAGCTATTCCCAGAGCTGGTGGGGCACAGTGGGATGATCAAGGTGTTGGCAAACACCATCACCCTTCCTCGCACTTGTAAATGTGCTCCTGAGCGCATCCATCCACCGCCTCTGCCCTCCATGGCACAGGGCTTGGAGGAGGATGGGGAGACATGGTCCCTTGATGCTGTGCCCTGTTCCTTGGGTTACACTCCCTGGCTCTCCTTCTCCCCAAGGAGCCAGAAGATGCTTCTGCACTGCCCCATAGCCAGGGGTACAAGGCAACACATCCCTCCTGGGTCCCTGGTCCCTGCAGTTAGCCTGGCTTCCATCAACCATCCTTACTTGCTTACGGTCCCACAGGCAGGTGTATGAAAAGGACCTGTCCACTTTGGCTGTGTACTTGAGACACATCCTGCACATTGCTTTCCCAGCTGGGCCCATCCCATCCCAGCCGGTGACTCAACTGTGAGAGAGATGGAAGTGTCGCAAAGCCCGTCGCCCTGAGTCATCAGCTATTATTGTCGCGTGCAGGTGGACAATGCTGGCGAGAGGAATTTCGCCAGCGTTGCCAGAAAAAGCAGCGTTGCCACCTCCACATCACCACTGTAAAAATAGACCCTCCTCTTTGGGAATGAATAGATTTCTGGAAGCTTGTGGCCTCCTGGCAGAAATGGGATTAGCGTGTCTCCATCTACAGAAAGCTCAGGGACCATGAGCTGGCACTAAAGCTTCTGGAAAAGGTATATTTGGGCTTTCTGCCTGGGTTCTGGTTCACTCGCCTTACACCAACACCCACATCTGGATGCTGTGTGGGGTACATGTGTGCCGTCCACGGAGCAGATCTGGAGTATCAGGTTATACACAGCTTCAGCAAAGCTGCCTCTGCCAAACTGAAAACTTCCTGATTTATCAACTTTGATCTTTTTGGCAGAAGAGCATTTCAGCTGATAAAGTTTTGCAAGAAAGCACTGACTACACTGGTTTCTGATGACATCCCGCACGTTTTCATTTTGGGAGGGATTCTCTTCTATCCTCTCCAAATGGCAGAGTCAGAAGTGCCCCAATGATTGTTTATCAGAAGGGAACAGACTGGGTCGTTTCTCTTGTGGCTGTTGGGGATTTCCAGACAAACCTACTCTATTCAGGTGGTTTTGTCCTCTTGCCATAGATCCCGAGGGGAACCATTGTGTGGGTGCCGAGTTCACAGCAGCGCAAAAGGGAAGGAGAGAGGAGCAGAGTCCTGCCCTGGGTCTGAGGGTCTCGCATTCAGCCTTGGCATCCCACCCTGGTCCATGGCCTCTTTGCCAGGTGGGTATGGAGAAGCACCTCCATTCACCGCCTGCCTACACGCATCCCAGAAGTACAGTCCCTAAGGAGATGCCAGGGAGTCCCAAGCTCCATTTCCTGGGGAAAAGTTTAAATCTTAGAAGATTTTGGCTGCGGGATGCTCACAGGTTCCCACCGTTTCCTGAGGCTGATGCCATCCCCCAGTCGTGTTTGGTCCCGTA
>NW_010312301.1:0-584 GCF_000700745.2 Antrostomus carolinensis
TTGAATTCTTTAAAATTTTAGAACCTCTTTTGATTTTTAAAATTATTTTAAATTTAAAAAATATGTGGAATTCTTAAATTTTTTTAAAAAATTCGAAATTATTTTAATCTTTAACTTATTGCCTTTTAACAATCATTGTGATGATTTACAGTATTTTCATGTTTTTAATTGTTTTAAATTTTTTTAAGTTATTTTCATTTTTAAACAAGTGTGTGTACTTTTATTCTTATGCTTAAAAAAAAAAAAAAAAAAAAACTTTTATTTTTTTTAAAAAAAGTTTTGATTTTAAGAATCCTTCTCAATTCAAAAAAACATTCTTTTGAGAACCGCTTTAAACTTAAAAACGTTTTTCTTTGAAAAATCATTTTAAATTGAAAAAAAAAAAATTACTTGTAAAAATAATTTTAATTTTAACCACGCTTTAAATTTCGAAATTATTTTGATTTTTTTTAATATTTCAATTTTTTAATTTTTATTTTAACATATTCTTTAATTTTTTTTAATTTTCCCCTAATTTTTAACCCTTTTTTTCCCGAAGGAAATGTTACTCACATACCCAGCAGCTCCCCTGGACCAGCGGGATG
>NW_010312302.1:0-4615 GCF_000700745.2 Antrostomus carolinensis
GGCCGCGACGCCTGCGCGGTGAGGGGGTGAGGCGCTGGGCGCCATCTTGAGGCCGGGCACCCTGAGGCCGGACAGCCCTTGTCCTCCTCCCTCCCTACCTCTGGGTGGGGAGGTGGTTTCCTTTCTTCTCACCTTCCGCCCTCACCTCAGCCCTTTTTCCTAAAGTCCCCTGTGGTGACTTGTACTAGAACGAAGCTCTTTCCAGGTTTTACTCCCCCGCATAGCAGAGAAAGACTTTAAATTGGATTTTACCAGCTCAGAAATTAGGGGTGGAAGTCCAAGATTTTGTATTGCAACCTTTATCTGAAACCCTGCGACTTTTAATAATTATGTTTGATTATTTTTTTATGTCTGGTATTATATTTGATTATTTTTTTTACGTCTGGGTCAGCAGCTTTTGAAAAAAAAATGATGTTTGCAGCCAACATCAGTGGGATGTGCACCAGCCCGCGGTGTCCCCTGGCTCCTTTGCTACCACAGCGCAGCCACAGCAGCGCCAGGGACGTGCTGCCAAGCTCCAGGCTTGCTCATTCAGGTAGCAACAGCAGGAGCAGCACTTGGGGACTGCAAAAACCTGTCTGAGAAGCAGAGTAAGTACAAGCAACGCCTGCAAGCCCAGCTCTGTGCTACCATGACAAGACAGATGCTCACTGTCGTCTAAGACATTTGCTAAAGACGTTGCTGTCAATGCCAGGTAGACGACACCTCCATCTTCTTCTCTGTCTGTCCCATTTAGGCAAGCTGGTACCACTCTGGTTTCCAACCTGTGACATTACATTTGCATTACCCCTGCAAAACCTCCATGTCCAACAATTTTACCCAACTCATCAATCAGTAGTGAGTTGCCCTTACCATAGGACAGCATCAGGCAAAAGAAGAAAGAGTAAAGGGTGCATAGTCATTGCTTATCTTGCGTCTTTTCATCTGAGCCTAGAAAATCTGAGTTGTCATTGCAGGCAGCTCCAAGTCTTAGGAACTTGTGATCCACCTTGTGTTGCTAAACTGAAAGGGGCCACAATTAGATCCCAAATAGGTGATTTGGGAGAAGCACATTATGGAGTTCTGGTTTAGAAATGATTGATAAAGTCAGTGCCACAAGCAGTTGTTTTGTGCTGCTCTTGTCCACTCTAGTCTGAGTTTTAAAGAGGAAAAATGCTGAATTTCTATAAATACCTATCAACTGACAGCTGCCTGGAAAATTGCTCTTTGTCATGAAAGTATTAAGCTGATCTTTTCAGTTATTAGTTTTTTACTATATATCTAGAGGAAATGACAATCTTTTTTTGTTCATTCTCAATGAGCCTTATGTGATCAGATTATTTATGTATTCATTACTAATCATCCCGCAGTTCTCCTGAACCCTTTATCCAGTTTAACCCAAAATACGATGAACTTGGTAAAAGGCCAATATGTTTGATGAAAATAAGCAGCATGGTACAAGGGAGATCCAAAGTACCACCCTGTGTATGAACAGGTTTGTAGTGTAAATTCAACTACATTGTAAAACATCATAGGATCCACTCAAGAGAGTGACGCTTTAGGTGAAGGCTAACAAAAGAATTCATAAAATATTACCCTCATGGAATGTTGTCCACCTCTCCCATCTAATGGGCTCATTTTTATGGTTATTGGTGAAAAGGCACAAAGCAATGAGTTTCTTTATATGTCTGTAGGCTTGTAAATAACATAATTAATTGCATTTCTTCCACTTTTAAAAACATAAGGAGAACTTTCTAAGCTGTGATAATGCAAGGGCAAGTACATCTATGCTAGTTAGATAGCAATTGTCTTATCTGTAAAGGTTGGTGGAGTTTTCCTCATCTCTGTTTACCCAGTTATCCCATCCAAGTCTGTGTCCTGTTCTGTAGGGTCCAATCTTATCACTATCTTAATTTCCTATGAGAAAATTCAAAGTTGAGAGATCATTTCCAAAAGAAACTGCCATGGCTCTTCAGCCTTGAACTTCTTCCTGAATGAAGCATAAGAGGGATTAGTTTCCATTCAGACTGCACGTTGTTCCCTGAAGGCTTCTGTGATTTTTCTACAAAAATTCAAATTTACAAAAAAGAAAAAAAAAATAGGAGAGGAAGGGAAAGAATTAGAAGAATTATGTATCCTCTAATCCTCTACAAAAAAGATCTGTCTCACTGAACTTGAAGCAAGACTGTACATAAACGAGGTAGTGAAATACAGTAAAATCCAGTTTGCAGTGTAGATGGAACTAAGGTTTTGATGAGAAGCCTGATGGAGATATCTTTTAGGACAAAGTATAGAATAATTTGGCACTAATACAATTACAGCAGTTATGTTGAAATGCTGTTTCAAATATAATTACGTTCATGCTAATCCCATCTAGCTACATGTACAGTACATGTTAGCAGAATGTTAATAAAGTGAAGCCTGGAGTTACCAGTGGAATATTTTACTCTTTTAATCAAAGGAGGAAAAAGAGACTTTAGTTTGCATTTGCTTATCTTTCCAATTACCTGGGAGGCAGTCAGCAAATATACTACTGTAGGTCATAGAAGCACACAGAGACTTCATACATAGATGGAGACTATTTTTAGCATGTTTCTCACAGGGCTAATAATTTGCTTTAGTCCTCACTATCCATTCCAGGGAGACTCTAACGTTTAAATTCTTCTGTATTGAAAGTCAAATTTCAACCTTTTTTCATATGATAATTGGATGAGTATCTAGCTATGCCATTCTTGGCAGCTGCATTGTTATCACGTGCAGTGCCCTCCCACTTGGTTACCCAAGGTCATCTTTCCCTTTTCCCTTGCACAGTTACAGCATCCAGAAGCTCTTAGCATCTATGCTGGAAAGGTGATCGTCTTTAAGTATGTACTACAGTCTAGAGAAGTGTTTGAGAGCTCCCTTCTTTTGTATTCTCAACAGATCTATGAGGTAGTCTGAAGCAAGGTTGCCTTCTGCTTTCCCTAACACGAAGAGCAGCTGCCTATCAGTATCTGAACAGAGGAGACTGAAAAACTGAAGATAAGAATAGTCTGATGTTCTCTTATCAGGATGTGACAGTTGTGTAGCTCTGGGACTGTAACGGCACTGGGCAGAACCAGCAAGGTCCATAAGCTCTGTGACACCTCTCAGAAATAAAAGATCTCCAGAATACCACAAGGGAGAACAGAAGTCACAGAGGAGTTGAGCAATGTCCATCCCAGGTGCTAAGAAAGTGGATAAAGGGAATGTGTTACTGGGCCATATTTTCTCCTGTGATTCTGACAAGACAATATGGTCTAGGAAACCACACCATGATTTCTGATTGCTTCAACCCCACCCATCCCTTCCTACCCCTCCATGCCACTGGTACTAATAATAGTGTGGGAAGGAGTTAGAGGGGCAGTAGATACAATTGGGAAAAGTGGCATTTTTTTTAACTTTCAGGTCCCAGCATGTTCATTGTAGATCCCGCCAGCCCTAGGGACTTCTCAATGAAGGCATGCTAAGGTGGCTGTAAGGAAAGGGATCTTGGCATGTACCTGCAAGAGCCTGCATGGCTCCACCGCCTACCATACAGCATGGATACCCTTTGAAAAGCCCTCAGAAGAACCACCTGGTGACCTGCCACAGCGGATGCAGGTGCCATACAGGAAGATGGAGTGGCGCTGGAGACCAGATCCTCAGACCTGATAGACATCCCTCAGCACCATAAATTCCCAGGAATGCGCAGGACCGGCCATTGGCATCTTGTTACTCAAACCTGGGATGAGGGGGTTCACTTGAGGTTCTGTTTCAAGTGCTCTGGTTAATCCTGGTGGGATTACAGCATGGAAACCACGTGTATTAAATAATTTACCTGTGATACATCGTGACACCATTCCCCCACTGCACAAAGGATGAGTCAGGAGCTATACAAAATCCTAAAACATTCGAGGAACCTGCAATTCCTCAGCTTTTGCATCTTGTAGAAATCAACTCTAAAGGTCCTTCTTCCAGGAGGAGGAATGGGTGCTAGATACACGTCCTGGCTATCAGTTTTCAGTGACCATGTTCATCGTACTTCTGGAATTTTTATAAAAGGTAACAGAGACAGGGAGACTTACAAAATAGTTACCCTGTTTAAAAAACACACACACAATACATAATCAGGCCACTTGTCTGTTGTTTTTGTCATTTAGTTTTGAGAAGGTAACAGAAAAATCCAGTTTTGTTTTTGAATTAGAAGACTGAGTGGTGATTAGACTGGGTGACTAAGAAAATGGGCATTAAACTGACTAACACCAGTTTAATCTACAAATTCAAATTATGAAAAATGAGCTAATTTTGTATGCACAGACTTCCTCCTAACTTTTCAGCTATGAGATTTAGACACAAAATACCTGCAATTGAACTTCAGATATAATTTAAAAATTGAGTTAATTGAACCCATGCAAAAAACTTTGTGTTATCAACAACGTATTTCATTTTAAACTATTGTCAGTTTATCTCTGAGGAAGAGGTGTTGACACGCACATGTATTTATTAAATTAATTAAAAATGCCTTGAGACCGTTTTTAGGTTAACCTCCCGCACAGACACTTCCCCAAAGTTACACTGACCCTATTGTGAGTGATTTTGCTTCCGAAGTAGCGAACCAACCGCTCCTTTGCGCGCC
>NW_010312303.1:0-205 GCF_000700745.2 Antrostomus carolinensis
GGGGGGTGGGGGGGGAACTGGGAGAAGGGGGAGAAAGGGGAGGTTAATCCGGGTTTAATGCTATGATGCAGTCACAGGACCAGGGCTAGGCTGATTGTGTTATCTCTTCCCAACATTTGGGTCTCCCATATTTCACCCAGCCAAATAGCTGCGAGAAAAAAGTGCGTATGGAGGCACTCCTGACGCCTCAGGAAAATATGTTATT
>NW_010312303.1:374-575 GCF_000700745.2 Antrostomus carolinensis
TATTTCAAACTGGTAAATATCTAATTCCTTTAACCACACTGCAGACACGTCTCTCCCCTCTTATATACAATTCTCATTTGCAGAGATCCATATATACATGCTTCTATAAAAGAGAATAAACCCCAACACAGCCTTAAACTACTTCTTTAAATTATTTGGGGGTCAAGAGAGGGACGTTTTTTTAGGGGGAATCTGTTCCCC
>NW_010312304.1:0-13333 GCF_000700745.2 Antrostomus carolinensis
ATTCTATGATTCTATGACCTTGCTCCATGGAAGATCTGAATCACCCTTAACAAACCAGCCTACCTCTCTGCTGATGGTAGCAGAAGCATAACATGGCTCTGTTTCTAACTTAAGCCCCTGAATTGCCAGGCTTTTGACCCAGTCAGTGATGTGGTTCTCTCTACATCTGCATATTAAGAAAATGGGATTACAATGGGTTACACTGAGGGTTCTGGAGATCCAAGAATTTTTCACTGCCTGTAGCATGCTATGCTGCTTTCTGGACACATGCATAGAAAAGAAATAACAGAAAACAAAGGAAGTTGTATGGTTAGTGCTCCAGGGCTGCCAACTTTTGCTGGTTTATTGAGGCTTGAGATATTTACTGATTTACTTAAAGTCACAGCTCCTTGGGTCTGGTGACTATACATCAATTTTATTTTCATTTTTTAAGAATGTTTCTATTTTTTATGACTACAGAAGAAAGCTTGAAACTTGAAAAATACGAAGACAAATAAAAAAGGAAGTCAGGAATACTGTGGGAAGTAGGGGGAAGAATTGGGTTTTCAATTATCTGAGAAGCTCCTGCATTTATCTCATGCATTTGGAGGGGGTCTGTGAATCCTAGATTTTGAGTGTGTATAATGCACAGTACTGGAGTAGGAGAATGGTATCAAACAGCCCAAGATACATGTACTCCAAACAGGTCACATGTGTTTGGGAAGGAACAAGCTGAACAATCCTCCCACTTTCACCCTTCTCCCTTACTGTGAGACTAGTCCTTTGTGGAGATAGTGGCATACTTAGAATGGACAGAAATATACTAATTTCCAGGTGTTGATCCCCACATCAAAGTAGCGGCTGCTTTGGAATGGTGGCCCCAGCTGCAATCTCCATTGCCTTGGCCGTAGCAGATGCTGCAAGAAGGAGTTTGTTCCAGGCTCTCTACTATCTCTAGAGACAAGGAGCACCTTTGCCAATTATGTTTCCTCATTGCCATAAGAATCTGCTTAGGGAAGATAGTTGGCAGAAGACTGTCCATTTCAATCCAGCCAACAAGATCCCTGATGCCCACACAGTTAGATATCCCTCATCAAACCCCCAGCTACCAACTGGGGTCGGTTTGCTCATGACAAAAACAATAAAACATAGAAATGGCTATGAAAGAGAGTGGATGTGGGTCAAAATTCGTTTGGCCCAGGCTGGGTGGGAAACCCAAGATTTTTAGAGAAAGATGACAGTGTTTTGATTTTGGAATGGCTGAGATCTTTTGGATGGAGCTCTTTCCTCAATGAATGAAGTATATTTCACCATGTTTCTAAAGAAATCCCACTCAAGTGGTGATACTGAGCTTCCCCCTATAAAGCAAGGGAACTAAGAGATATTTAATGGTGCACAGGTGCTGTGCAATGTTTCCAAGGCAGGAGAATCAGGACCAATGTTGGATTTAGCACATGAAATGTTTAATTCCAGGGGTTTTTTGTGTATGCATCCTGGTGTGATGGTGGGCAAGTCAAATAATCAGTCTAGACTTCCCTTTCCCCATATCTAGGAATAGGTTTCCCTTTTTTTTAAATCCCTTGCTGATATTCCTTGGAACAGAGGCTGTTTCTTCTTCCATGCTTGAAAACCGGGACTACATTTTTGTTTCACTATATATCACTATTGTGCTAAAAGGAGTATAAAGACAAAGCAACATTCTGCAGGCACACAGACGGTAAGGATTTTTTGGATGACATGTTGTCTCTCACAAACAAGTTGCTGCTGACTTGTTCTACTGTTTCATATCCTCATATGCTGAAGATATAGAGAGTCTTGTTTGCAAATTTCAACTTTCGCTGCTCAGACAAAAACACTGGAAAACGTACCACTGGGTTATGAACCAGTCAGTTTGTAGAAAATGTGCTGGCTGGTTTTTCTCTCACAGTATCCATGATAGGCATATTACAAATTTCCAGCCAAAAAAGGGAAAAAAAAAAAAAAAAAAATAAAAGCTTCAGCCCATTAAAACAAAGTGAAAGCTTTTGCCATTATATAATTAGCCTTTGGAAATGTTTCAAATTAGGTGGTTTTTGTTTTGTTTTCTGTTTCATTTGAGTATGTGAAATATATGGACAACAACATAAGGAATAAGTAGTTAAAAGGTAATCCTAGGGCACAGATGACTTGAAAGTTTTAGGTAACAAAAACATGTACTTTTGAAAAATACACTTTGTATACAGACAAAAGCTTATTTGCCAGGGATTATGAGGATCCTGTGTCTGTCTGGAAAGCACCATGTTTGAACCCAAGGTGAGGTGTTAGAGCTGAAGTCATCAGTTCAGCTGAGATTTCAGCCTGCAGAGGGTAAGCAGGAAGATTTCTGAGAAAAGCAAATCAGAAAATATGACATTTCCTGACACTGCTCTAACAAGGCTACTGAAGGTGCAATGATCATGCAGGTACAGCTGCCAGCCTCGTCTGAAGCATGAGTATCTCATCTTCAGCGGGGTCAGTCAGGGCTCACATATTGATTGGAGCCTTCCAAGATGGAGCCTTCCAAGATTTTACCTTATCTGCACTAGAACCAACAGGGGTAACCTATGTTAGGCTGCAGTGAGATTGGGTATTGGATGTGTAGGTGTTTGGTGTTATATCGTAGCACCTTCAACATGATGGTGCAGACAGGACCACAGTGCCACCAAATGCCAGTAAGGTCACAGAAAGTTAAGGTGATCAGCACTTCAGTAGACAGTGCACCAACTGACCCTCAGCATGCTGGTTTTAGAGGAGAGATTTCTTCCTACTGAATTCACAAATACCTGAATGGGCTTCTCTGATCACTTTTTGAATATTCATGACAAATGTAAACACACATTTATAAACACTCATGGTTCTCAGACTTTCTGGGCCAACAGTGACTCAAAACCCTTACAGGTGTTCATATGCCAATATATTCACCTTTCAGTTGAAGGCACTGTGTTAAATCCATTGTTGCCCAAGCTGTCAGTGGGCCGTTTCCCTTGGGTCACCATAGTCTAGTTTTGGTATTACTAAATCAGCACAAATACTGCAGCATCGCTGCTGAGCACAGATTCTGACACTGAGACTGGAAGTCAAAGCACCAACGTGAAGGCAGCTTCTCTGTGCCCCTCTATTTGTTATTCATGAGTGGGGCTTCAAAACTGCTAAGCATTACCCCAGCTGCCCCCGCTTTGATATCAATAAAACATGATTAGATGTGCCTTCACACTAATGATAAGCCCTTCACTGTGATGATATACAGTGAATGGAAAGATAAGGTGAATGGCTAGCCTTTGCAGTGAGAAGGATGACAAATGCATAATTGCAAAATTAAAAATCTGCCAGACAGAATAGCAGAAAAGGAAGAGACAGGACCACCGCTCAGAGCATGGCACTGAGGAATGGACTGTCCCATGTTAGAGGTACAGCCTCGACACAGCCTCTGTATGCCACCACACAGCTCTCATCCCTTCTCACGGTTCAGTTTTCCTCTTTCCCATCGCTTCAGGCTCTTACTCTTGAATCTTTTCATCTCAGCTTGATATTTAGAACACGAGCAATTTCACTGAGGAGAGAGACTACTGGAACTTAGGCACACATTAGCTCAGCTGCCTCCTTTATGGGAGGGGTGGAAGGCTTCAATCACATCTGTCTGTGGGTATGGTGCTGAGAAACCTTTCACCATACAAGAGATCAGAGTGGAGTACCCAAGAGGTTTGTCCAGCCTCAGAGCCAATGAATATTGAGCTTGAATCTAGTAAATGGCTGCAAGCTGGTGAGGGTTACACATTGAGAAGGCACAGGAAGCCATCAAAGCACAGGAGTAAACAAGGCTTCCAAGAGAGGAACGTGTAAAATATTTTATAAGTAATAAATGACCACACCAATTACAGCCATCTAGTGGGCATATGTATTAAGCAGTGAGCTGTCAACGTAGTGTCCCTTGTATTAGTGGGAAGAGTGTCTCTTTAAAGCTCTGATCTATGTTCCTCATTAAACCAGCCACCACAGGCACCCGGGAACACGATGCTATGCAGAACAAGGGCTGAGCCATAAAACCGGGATTCTCTTGCCAACCCCTCTTAAGTTTGAAGGTGTTTTCATCAAGGGCTTTGGCATGTCTCTGCTAATAGTGTAAACATGGGCTGTAATTGCAATAATCCTTCAGCAATTTAAGTACAGGAACAAGAAAAAAAAAAGCTCTACTTCTTCATGAACACTTTACCTTGAATTTCATCAGCAGGGGATGCATGTATTATTCAATCATACACCTACTTCTATTATGAAGTTGCTCTTAATTATACTACAAGTGGAACCTCTCAGGTAATCAGAATTCAGGGCTAATGCATAGCTATTCCCCCATCAATTTATAATAGACACAATTAATCCAATTTAGAATTTCAAGTTTTTAGTGATTATTAAATGCAAACAAGTGTTCATTTTTTCGCTTGGAGGTGGACATTTTTTTAAGTATGTCTTTTTTTATGGCTCAGTAATTTATAAAGTAACAATTGCCACAAAAGCAGTAAGAATATTAATATTAAGGAATCATGACAGAGTATGAACTTCACTGTGCTTATGCTAAGCCCTGTGGGGATTCACTTTACCCGTCCTTCCTCTAATCAGCTGGGCAGTCCCTTTCACTTACTTTGTGCCCCTACTGCTCTTCTTCTGCATTTTCCCCAAGAGCTATTTACAGCACAACGCTGATAATAAACTGACAGGAATGACCCAGCAATAGATCCACAAGCCAGCATCTTGATATCTCCTTTGTTTCCTGTATTCCTACTAAACTTTAAAGATCAAGTGATATGCTTATGAAATTCCTTGAAGGAAGGAACCATATGCTACTCTCAAACAGAAAACCAAAGCTCATTGCTTATGGCAATATGGCTCCCAGGAAAAAAAAAAAAAAAAAAAGCAAAACAAAATGTGTATAGTATCAGAAGAAAAATCTTTCCATGACTGAGAAGCCGTTATAGCTCTGGAAGCAAGGGTTGCTCAGAAAAAAAAATATCTCTTTTCCCTTCTAAGTTTAAAATATATAATTTTAACATTAAGTTTCAGATTGCCTTGGTTTCCTTCATGTTGTGCCTTAATCTGAAAGCAACCTTTTTTTTTAAAAAAAAAAAGGAAAGAAATGAACCCCTTCTCTATCCCATAAAACCAGGGAAGCATAAGGAATAGGTGGGGAGAAAGTGGAGAGAGAAGTCACAATTGTTCTGAGGAGTCTCAGCTCTGTATTTTTAGACATCTCTGCCTGTCACAACTGTGAAGAAAACCCAAGCTGAGCTTCACTAGAGCAGCAGTGTGGGCTTGGAACACCAGAGGAGCCTGAAACAATTGCTCCAAGAAATATAAACTGCTGCACTCCTCACAGCAAAGATGTTAACTCAGATGCTTATATGCTAACATTGTTAACTGTTTCACAGCCCATCAGAGAGTAGCAGAAAGCATACGAAGGTCTCCATAGTTTGTGCTGAGTGCCTTTCCCTTTTGTGTTGTCCAGCAACGTCCAGGGGACCTTGCAAAGGAGCAAACTGTTCGGCTTTCCAGTACATATGCTGCTGATGAACCAGGCTCACCTGTCCACTCCGATGTCTTGCAGTGGGACAGTGCTGAGTCGAGTGGAAATACCCGAGCCCTTTCCAGAAGCAGCTCAGATACATCATAACAGGAATTCGTCCAGAAGAGCTTACCCACAGCTAAGCAGCGCTAAGCACTTGGGCCCAAAGCTGCCTGTTGATGGCTGTACTGCTTCCAAAGTAAGGACGGGGCCACTTTGCTGTGCAGTTTGGTGATTTCCATGAGGGTCCTGGTAGGTGGCCCTGGTATACCTTCTGGGTTGTGATGAGGCCAATCTCCTTCTTGCTACATGGGGAAAGGGCCCACCAGATGGCACAAAGATGTAGTAACTTCAAGATAGTAGACAAAGAGTAAGTGGTCTCCACTCATTATATTCTTATCTTCACTTTTTATTAAAATACATTCCTTTGTTCCATTACTTGTGAGACTCTCTGTTAAATAGCCCGAGCCCCTACCACTGTCAGAGGTATAGATAGCCTTCTTATACAGCAAAAGAATCAGTAAACAGGGCTTCGTCTCTTCCTGGAAAGCAGCAATAGGAATGCTATCCTGCTCCTTTGCTTTATCAGCTATTATGGTGTGATATTACACTGGTGGAAGCTTAGAGAAAGTTAACGTATAACGCTCAGAGAAGGCAGCAGCTGAAAAGATTAATACTAGTGATATATTGCCTAGAAGCAGGATGAAGCTGAATGGGTGGGATGAAAATCTATATAAAGACTGCTGGGATACTGTGCTTTTAATTTAAAAAAATTAAACTTGAAGGAAAATACCATTTCTTTTATCACTCTTACTCTTCTTGCAGCTCAGTTTGATACTCTTTAAATCTGATCTTTAAATATACCCATGATCAGCTACAGATGATCTACTCTGGCTTTAAATCAAGTTTGCTTGCCTATAGTTTTTAAAATATTTCCTTCTTTTTTAAAATGAAGGCATTAAATTTTTTGTTTGTTTGTTTGTTTATTTTATTTCTCTGCAATGTAGTTAGAAGCACAGGAAAAAAATGCATGTGGTCTAGAGGAGACCCAGACCAAGCACTATGCAGCGAGTATGTGGCTTCTCTCTAGAGGTCATCACCCTGAGCTGTGTGTACATAAGCCACTCTATGCCCTGTGGTTTGCTCTCTGGAGCAATGCTTGATAAAAACATTTAATGGTCTTTGTATATGTAAGCCTATATTACAGGAGAAGTAAGGAGGTTTTGTTTTGTTGGGGTTTTTTTCCTTCCTATGCATTGCATTAGCAAGACAGCATCTGCCATCCTGGATCCTGCTCTGGTGTTCAGATATAAAAATTATGTTGTGAATTAAAAAAGGCCACACAAAATTGTCTGAGGGCCATAGTAAATGTCTAGTGGTAAAAGAATGACAGTCTGATCCACTAATCAAAAAGAATAATTGACAAATTACTTAAAAGCTGCACTGCTCCAAAAGGGTAGCCAACATGAGCTATAAAAACCTTTTCATCCTAGTAGAAATAGGCAAAATATGAACCAGTGGAAGCTAAAGGATAAAAATGCAAAATTAAAATACCATAAGGCACGCATTTTCAATACACTGAAAGTGCCTAACCTCCTGAACAAACTACCAAAGGAAGTGGTGAACTCCCCATCATTCAGTGCCTTCGGAGCAGGACTCTACACCTTTCTGGAAGCAGTGCCTCAGACAAACACAAGTTTTGGGCTCCTTGCAGGGTCATTGAATGAAATGCAATACCCTATTAAGTGCAGGAAGTTGGGTGATTTAATGGTCCCACCTTGCCTTCAGCTTGCTGCATTCAGCTGCTCTTAACTATGGCCTTACTAAGGGCCAACATCGTGTCGAAAAGTATGCTGTTCTTTTTTACCTTTGTATATGTGCATGTGGGAATTCATCTTCCATGTTGTATTGTGTCACACAAGTCATGCAACCTTTTCAATGTAAAATAGAGCAGCACAAAATATGAAATATTTTTTGCCAGCTCCACAGGCTCTGAAACATCCTGGAGCACACATTCAGCAATGCTCAACATCAACTGAGGCACTAAATCTGCTGCAGAAGCACAAGGTTCCCTCACTATAGGGACTCCTCCGCGCATCAGATACTCTAATATTTAAGCCCCTCTGCTGCCATGAGCCCAAGGATAAGGCATGAGTTTGGGAAGCTTTCCTGACTTTAGACACTGATGTTACACCTCAGTGAAGTTTCTCCAATGCAAGCAACAGCTTTAGATGGCAAATTTGACTTTAGGGAATGTCCTGTAGGGTCAGCACAGTTGCAGCCACATGGCCAACACAAAGTTAGTCACAGAATCACAGAATGTTAGGGATTGGAAGGGACCTCGAAGATCATCTAGTCCAATCCCCCTGCCAGAGCAGGAACCTAAATGACATCACATAGAAAGGCGTCCAGGCGGGTTTTGAATGTCTCCAGAGAAGGAGACTCCACAACCTCCCTGGGCAGCCTGTTCCAGTGCTCCGTCACCCTCACTGTAAAGAAGTTCCTTCTGAAATTTAAGCAGAACCTCCTGTGTTCCAGCTCACACCCATTGCCCCTTGTCCTATCATTGGGCATCACTGAGAAGAGCCTGGCTCTATTCTCGTGTCATTCACCCTCCTGGTCAAAGCTTTTCTCAAAAAGCTGAAATAGTAAAATCAGCCAGCTGGGCTTCATGTCAATGCAGGTATTTTTCATCCACACAGCTCTGTCATTGGACATTTTTCTGCTGCCTCCAGTCTTTCTCAGCCTGTTCTGACCCATTGCCTTATTCTTCCCAGGTCTTCTTGCTGCTTTCTGATCCTGCTACCCAGATGTCATTATTTTCACAGCCACATTCAAGTCCATGTCTTTTTCCAGTTATTTGGGAAAACTCGTTCTTTCTTTGCCTATTTTCCCAGCTCCCTCCCACCTCCAAGCTACCTAACAGGTCAATGGACATTTTCATCCGATGTTGCTGAATCAGTTTTCCTTTCACCTGCTCAATATCCAAAAAGCCTGGCCAAACTACCCCGTAGCTCTTCCAGACAGACAGACAGGCAAAGGTTAGGGTCAAACTTGGCCCATAGTGATGAACCTCACAGCCTAAACTCAGGCAGACACAAAAGAAAATCTGTCATCATACATCTGCAGTCTGGGCTTCAGAGATATTTTTAAGGCATCTACAGTAAAAGATAGGGACAATTATTTTTGTCTTGTTTGAAGGATACTTCTGTGACCCCAAACCTGAGAGAAAGTGCTCTTCAGATAGGGGAGGTAACTTAGGAAAAATACTCCAAATGCTTTATCTACCATTTATATTATTAATACAGTATATGCCTCTTCAAAGAAAAGACAAAGTTAAATTGGGAAAATACTTTAAGATAATAGAAATTGCAGAAAATAGGGCTGGAAAAGATCTCAAGTGCCATTTGCAAACACTCTCAACCACAGCTTGTGAGAAACAGGAGGACAGTGGCCACTTTTAAGACGTTTTCAAGAGTAAGAAATAATTCATCATAGTTCTTTGCAGGATGTACTTTTTATGTACGTGGTTCTATGAGGCATGTCAGAGTGCTCTTGAGTATTGGTCACTCCAAAAATAAATCAAACTTTGCATTCAAGTTTTGAGGAGAATGTGTGACATTTTTGGACTTCAATTTTATGTACCTATACACACTTCAAATGAGATCTGTATCTACATACAAGTTGTTTAACCTAGTCCACCCTTTTCTCACTTGA
Organism: Antrostomus carolinensis; assembly: GCF_000700745.2. NCBI lineage: Eukaryota > Metazoa > Chordata > Aves > Caprimulgiformes > Caprimulgidae > Antrostomus > Antrostomus carolinensis. The sequence continues at coordinate 9,266 of NW_010312304.1, forward strand.
TTCTCAGAACATCACAGAAATGGAAAAAGCAACTATAACAGGCTGGAAAAGGGTTACCTTTTATAACATGTAAGGATGTGGTTTCACAATGGAAGGTGTTGCACAGGCAAAGAAACACAGACTCCTGAAGCAGTTGACAGCATGATCCCACAACAGCTCTGTCAGCAGGAGGAGAGGCAGCACACCACAGCCTGAAGTTGCAAAAAATACCCTGTGTAAGGGGGGAGGAATATTTGAGGCCAAATTCTTTGTAATGTGAAACTCTGGTGGGGCTTACAAGGTATGGCAAAAATTTAGGCAATTGGGCAATATAATTGAAAAAGAAATTCAGAGAAACACCTTGAGAGCAGGTCTAACTTGCCATATCTCTATTTTCTAATTCAACTACAAGAAAATAGTAGGCAGCAGGGAAATACAGTCCTACAGACCCGGGAGAAAATAGTGAGTCATCACAATCGTATCTGGTATAGATTTTAATATTATATTCCTATTTGAAACAACCGGGAGAAGCTAGGAGAAAGATAGGTAGCAAAAGCAAAGAAGAATCTACCTTTAATAAAGTCAGTGGGAAAATGGAGCTTCAGGTCTCCTAGACCGAGCCAGACCAGTGCTGGGCACAATCCAATGCTGTTGCAGCTTCCTAGTTTAGTGCCTGGCTGAGACACTAAAACAGCTGAGGAGGAGCACAGATTTAAGTGTAAGTAAGGGCTGCCTTCCATGGGGTTTTTTCTTCTTGCTACCAATTTCATAATTAAGTAGTTAATCCTGCTAACACATTGCTTGTTGCTTTAATTTCAAGCCTGTCTAGCTCTTAAAAAAATAATTCTGTAAATCTGACAGGCAGAAAAACATGCTTTTTGAAAAAAAAAAAAACCACTTTCCTCAAAAGCACTGACACAGATAAAACCCATAGGAGTGGATGCAACCCAAACTACAAGCATGAATCCCAGAAAATGGGCTGTGTTTCCTACTGTGCTGCAAAGGTCAGGGGTACACCAAGAGCCTTTCAGCTGACATGGGTCACTTAAACACAATCATGAGGCAGGTATTGAAGATGCAATCCACAGCAGTAGACAAAACTGGTACCAAAAAAACTGTGCAAAAATCTGAAACACAAATTTTTCCTCAATTTGCAGCATATACTCTACCAGCTAGGATGACTCTCTTTTTCTGAAATCTGTTGATTGCTTTTCAGTTCTAATTATTTTTTAATTGCTGTTTAAATATATTTATACTCTTAAAGAATCGTGATTTTTCAGGATAATTAGCTACTGGTTTCCAGAAACTGAGAATCTACTTACCAGCAAACTGCAGAGGTATCAAACAGAAAGCTATTTCTTTCACCCTAGACTCATTTTAGGGTATTGACAATCTTCACCAGGACTTGCTTCTGGTTTCCGGAGCAATGTTCATTGACAATGCATGTCCCAAAATCTGAACTGAATTTTCTTGGCATTTATTTTGTGTGGGGAACCTTGTCATATTTAAACTCTACTGCAATCACAACTACATACAAGTAGCATACACGTTTCTTAAACGCAGCACAGATGCACCCTTTTTCACCAGTCATTATACCTTTAATAAAAGGAGTGTATTTCGGAGTCAATGCTTAATCAGATTTTGCATCACTGCTTACACAATGTGGCTGGAGTAATTCAACAAATACTACTGACTCCAAAGAGTGGTGATATACTCCGCCCACTTGTACCTGCCTGATAAGTGTTAACTGTCCGCACCTGAACTGACCCACTGAGTGTATTTTAAAGGTCCCATAGTCTGTGCTTTTGGCACTTGCACTCAGTCCTGTGCCTTTAGAGACAGCATTTGTGACAATGAGTTTTCCCCAAACAATCCTCATCCCAGCACTGGCCAGGTGATGAATTTTTGTCAATTCCCATTCAAAATACTTCCACCAAGGGAAATGACAAATCTTCAGCATAGACTCTTTTCTGACCTGGTTTGAGTTCATCCTATTTCCTTCTGTAGCTTTGCCCAACAAAGCAAAGTGTATACTCTCAGCTCCAGTTTGTAACCAGAGTTTTCCTTCTATATAGATATTAGGAAGAAATTCTTTCCTGTGAGGGTGGTGAGACACTAGAACAGGTTGCCCAGAGAAGCTGTGGCTGTCCTCTCCCTGGAAGTGTTCAAGGCCAGGTTGGATAAGGCTTTGAGCAATTTGGTCTAGTGGAAGGTGTCCCTGCTGATGGCAGGGGGGATTGGAAATAGATGATCTTTAAGGTCCCTTCCAACCCAAACCGTTCTATGATTCTGTGATTCTCCTGGGTGCAGCTGTTTTACAGCAATGCTGCCTACACCTTCCAAAGCAACTCCACTGCAGGGCAGCTCACCCTATTTGCTGCTATTAGATGAATTCTTATCTTCTTTTCAGCCCCAAAACAGGCAAAAGAGCTCTCAAAAGCCCATAAGTGCCACTCTGCCTGCCACCTATGAACCTTGTGGGTATAGCTCAAAGTGAAGCATTGTCTGGGTGACCTTGCATAGTGTCTGTCACACACATACACAGTAAGCACACAGATCTGTGGGACAAAGCTCTCCTGCACACTGGGGCTCTCTTGTCAATCTAACAGCAGGGTGACCACAGCAGGGTTAATCTAAGAGTAGGCCACTTGCCACTAGATTGGGGCTGGGAAGGACAGCAGACTCTCTGCTATCACTCTGGCAGTGCTGCTCATCCAAAAAACTCATGCCGTCAACTAACTGAGCATCTTCATAGTGGGTTAAGGCTGCAATGTCCTCCCTCAGCCGGAGCAGGCAGATGCCAGGCTTGCCTTTGGAAAGCAGCTTACCTTGATAAAGTGATATGATTTTTCTTGGTTTTGGCAGTCAGGAAGCACACTGGGCAAGCAGAAAGCCTGTGGGAATGATTCACTACTGTTTGCATGAGGTTTTTCTAATTTATTCTCTTTTTTTTTTCTATTTTTTTTCTGCTTTGCTTTTTTTTTGTTGCTACCAGCTGCTTCATATTCTGCTACTTGGTATGGGAGAAGACTGTTCCATCTTGCTAGGATCCAGTTCAGTGCATAGACATCACAGAATTGGAGCTGCAACCTAGTTTATTTTTCCAGTTTACAGCCTTTGTTCAAAAACCCAGCAGCAAATCCTGAGGCACAGTTTGCCAACTCCAGAGACCGTGAGTGATACAGAGGTGATTTCTGGAACAGCTTTTCCATTTCTAATTCAACTCCAAAAATATTTTTATAACTTTCCTTTTTTTTGCTCTGCTGTGATCCATGAACAGAATAGACATTCAAGCTGAAAATTGCTGAAAGATTCTTATTCATTCATATGAAAAACAAAGTTTTGAGCTTTTCTGGCCTATTGATACTAGTTCTGTATTCAGATCATACTCATTTTTTAAAGAAAAAGGCCTGTTGGGATCAGATCCAGGAATATCTTCACATTTGCATAGGAGTGGGAAAAGCAGGAATCCCACTCATCCAGGACTCCTGTTGGGAGTGAATTTGAAAATAAAACTGGAGAAAATCCAGATCTATATTATGGTCAAATTGGTAATTATGGACAAAATAGGTAACAGGCTTATCAGCAAGCAGTGTAACTGGGGAAGTCTGGTCTCCTATGGACCTATACCTTGAGGTTGTACTCTCTGGTACCTTAATAACACTTCAGTTCATGTTGTGGCCCTTATCCCAGGTATATTAACAGTGTCTCTCTCATCAATCCACCCTCTGTTATATTAGAACTTGTCAAAAAATAATCTCCTTGGGACCATTGCTAAATGTGATTGAAATTGCACAAGCCAGAAAAACCCTGGGGAAGAGAGTGACAGATAGATGTACAGAGAATATGAGCACAGAAGCCTTGTTTTAAAATGAAAGCAGGCTAAAAGCTGGTATACTTGCATTCAAAGTGGTATCCTGCTAATTTAAATCTATCGGTGAACATTTCCAAGTGCACCAAAAAGCGCCAGAAGAACAGGTTGTTTGCTTATAAAGGGAACGCCTTAACCATTTAACTAGCACTTTTGTCGACTGATGGGGAAATGCAGTGTTACGTGGGCAATCAGACTGGAAGATCACAAACACTCTT